>NC_064575.1:60221419-60521419 GCF_937001465.1 Orcinus orca | reverse complement strand
TAACCCTACCCTGTACCCTAACCCTAACACGTAGCCTAACCCTAAACCATACCCCAACCCTAACCCGTACCTTAACCTGTACCCTAACTGTAACACATAGCTCTACCCTAACCTGTACCCTAACCCTATCCAATACCCTAACGATAACCCTAACCGTAAGCAGTACCCTAACCCTTCCCTGTGCTCTAAACCTAACACGTACTCTAACCCTAACACGTACCCTAAAACATACCCTAAACCTAATATGTAACCGTACCTTAACCTCTAGCTTAACCTCTACCCAAACGCTAACCCTAACCCTAATCCTAACCCTAACCCGTACCCTAATCATAACCCGTATCCTAACACTAACCCGTGCCCTAACCCTATCCCATAATCTAACCCTAACCTGTAGCCTAACCCTAACCCATACCCATACCCTAACCTTTCCCTGTACCCTAACCCTAACATGTACTGTAACTCTAACATGTACCCTAAAACATACCCTAAACCTAACACGTAACCGTACCCTAACCTGTACCCTAACCTCTACCCGAACACTAACCCTAACCCATAGCCGTACCCTTACATGTACCCTGACACGTACCCTAACCCTAACCCGTACCCTAACCTTACCGCATACCCTATCCCTAACCTATACACTATCCCTAACACGTACTCCAACCTTAACACATACCCTAACCTGTACCCTAACCCTAACACATAGCTGTACCCTATCCTGTACACTAAGCCTAACACTAATCCATGCCCTAACACTACCCCATACCCTAACACTAACCCTAACCCGTACACTAACCTGTACCCTAACCCTAACATATAGCTATAACCTATCCTGTATCCTAACCCTAACCGGTACCCTAACCCATACCCGTAACTGTACCCGTAACTGTACCCTAATCCTAACCCATATCCTAACACTAAACCTTACCCAAACACGTACCCTAACCCTAATTCGTATCCATACACTGAACAGGACCCTAACCCTAAAATGTACCCTAATCCTAACCCGTATCCTAACACTAAACCATACCCTAAACCGTACCCTAACCCTAACTAGTATCTGTATGCTCAGCTGTACCCTAACCCTAAACCGTACCCTAACCCTAAAGCTAACCCTAACCCGTAGCCATACCCTAACCTGTACCCTAACCCATACAAAAACCCTAGCCCTAACCCTTACCCTAACCAGTACCCTAATCCTAAGCCATGTCCTAATACTAACCTGTACCCTAACACATATATTAACCCTAACCCATAGACATACGCTAAACTGCACACTAACCCTAACCTGTGCCCTAACCCTAACCCTAACATGTACCCTAACCCTACCCCATACCCTAATGCTAAACCGTACTGTAAACCTAGCCCATACCCTAACCCTAACCCGTATCCTAACCTGTACCCTAACAGTAACACGTAGCTTTACACTATCCTATACACTAATCCTAATGGGTACCCTAACCATAAGCCAACCCTGTACCTCTACCCTAACCCTTCCCCGTAACCTAACCCTAACACGTACTCTAACCCTAACACATACCCTAAAACATACCCTAGCCCTAACACGAAACCATACCCTAACCTGTACCCTAAACTCTACCCAAAACCTAACCCTAACCCTAACCCTAAACCTACCCCATACCCGTACTGTTCCCCGTACCCTAACCCTAACCCAATGCTAACCCTAACACGTACCCTAAACCATACCCTAACCCTAATCCTTAGCTATACCCTAACCTGTACCCTAACCCATACCCGAATCCTAACACTAACCCTAACCTTAACCCTAACCAGTACCCTAATCCTAAACCGTATCCTAACACTAACCTGTACTTTAACCCATACACTAACCCTAACTAAACATACATTAAATGGTACCCTAACCCTAACTCGTACCCTAACCCTAACCCATACCCTAAATCTAACACGTTCTCCAACCTTAAACCGTACCCTAACCTGTACCCTAACCATCACACGTAGCTATACCCTATCCTGTACCCTAACACTAACCAGTACCATAACCCTAACCCAAACTCTAAGCCGTACCGTAACCCTTCCCCGTAACCTAATCCTAACACATAGCCTAACCCTAACATGCACCCTAAAACATATCTTAACCCTAACACGGAACGATACCCTAACCTATACCCTATTCCCTGCCTGAAGTCTAACCCTAACCCTAAACCATACCCTAACCCGTATCCTAATCCTAAACCGTATCCTAACACTAACTTGTACGCTAACAGCTACCCTAATGCTAATTCTTAGCTGTACACTAAACTGCACCCTAAACTTAACCCGTACATTAAACCTAACCCATCCCCTAACACTACCCTATTCCCTATCCCTAACCCATACCCTAAACAGAACACGTACTCCAACCCTAACCCATAACCTAACATGTACCCTAACCCTAACACCTAGCTGTACCCTATTCTGTACACTAACCCTAACCCGTACCCTAACCCTAGCCCGCACACTAGCCCTAACCCGTAACCTAACCCTAACCCGTACCCTACCCTGTATTCTAACAGTAACATGTAGCTATACCCTAACCTGTATCCTAACCCTAACAGATACCGTAACCCTAACCCTAACCTGTACCCATACCCATACTCTAATTCTAACCCGTATCCTGACACTAACCCACACCCTAACACGTACCCAAACCCTAATTTGTATCCGTACACTGAACTATAACCTAACCCTAACCTGTACCATAATCCAAACCCGTATCTTAACACTAACCCATAACCTAACCCTAACTAGTATCCGTACGCTAAAATGTACCCTAACCCTAAACCGTACCATAACCCTAAACCTAACCCTAACCCATACCCTAACCCTACCACGTACGCAAACCTTAAAAGGTATCCTAACCCTATCCCTAACACTAACCCATACCCTAAACCTAACCCATAGCTGTACCCTAACCTGTACCCTAACCCATATCCAAACCCTAACCCTAACCCTTACACGAACCAGTACCCTAATTCTAAACCATATCCTAACACTAACCCGTATCCTAAACCATACACTAACACTAACCTGCAGCCGTACACTAAACTGTACACTAACCCTAACGCGTAACCTAACCTGAACCTTAACCCATACCCTAACCCTAACCCTTACACTAACACTAACCCGTTGCCATACCCTAACCTATACTATACCCTAAACTATACCCGTTCCCTAACCCAAGCCCTAACCCTAACCCTAACCCTAAACTTTACCCTAAGCCTTACCCTAACCCGTACCCTAATCCTAACCCACACACTAACACGAACCCGCACCTTAACCTGTACCCTAAACCATACCCGTTCCCTAACCCTAACCCTAACTCTTATGCTAACCCTTACCCTAACCCATATCCTAATCCTAACACATACACTAACACTAACCCATACCCTAACACATACCCTAACCCTAACCCATTATTGTACCCTAACATGTACCCTAAACTGTACCCGTTCTTTAACCCTAACCCTAACCCAAACCTAACCCTAACCCTAACCCTAACCCGTACACTAACACCAACCCATACCTTAACACGTACCCTAACCCTAACCCATTGTCGCACCCTAGCCTGTACCCTAAAATGTACCCATTCCCTAACTCTAACCCTAACCCTGTCCCATACCCTAATCCTAACTCGTATCCTAAGACTAACCTCTACCCTATTCCATAACCTAACCCTAACTTGCAGCTGTACAGTAAACTGTACCCTAACCTTAACATGTACCCTAACACTAACCCTAACACGTACCCTAAACCTAACCCGTACCCTAACCCTAATCTAAACACTAACCCTAATCCATACCCGAACCTGTACCCTAAATGTAACATGTAGCTGTACCCTATCCTGTACCCTAACCCTAACTGGTACCCTAACCCATACCCGTACCCGTACCTCTAACGGTACCCTACCTGGTAAACTAACCCTAACTCGAACGCTAACGCTAACACGTATCCTAACCCATACCCTAACGCTAATACTTAGCCATACCCTAACCTGTACCCTATCTCATACCCAAAGCATAACCCTACCCTAACCCTAACCCTAAACTGTACCCTAATCCTAAGCCGTATCGTAACACTAACCCATACTCTAACCCATACACTAACTCTAACCCATAGTTGTACACTAAACGATACACTAACCCTAACTCATACGCTAACCCTAACCTGTACTCCAACTTTAACCCATACTGTAAACTGTACCCTAACCTTAACATGTAGCTGTACCCTATCCTGTACCCTAACCCTAAGTGGTACCATAACCCTAACCCTAACCGGTAACCTAACCCTGCCCTGTACCATAATCCTAACACGTATACTAACCTTAACATGTACCCTAAAACATATCCTAACCCTAACACGTAACCATACACTAACCTGTACCCTAACCCATACTCGAAGCCTAAACTTAACCCTAAGGCGTACCCTAACCCATACCCTAATCCTAACCCATATCCTAACACTATCCCGTACACTAAGCCGTACCCTAATCCTAACTCATAGCCGTACACTAAACTGTACACTAAGCCTAAACCGTACCCTAACCCTAATCCTCACCCTAACCCGTACCCTAACCCTATCCCATACCCTAACCCTAGCCCGTGCTGTAACCCTAACCCTAACACTAACCTGTACCCTAACCCTAACTCGTAACCTAATGCTAACCTTAACCCTAACCCGTACCTGTACCCTAACTTGTTCACTAACAGGAACACTTAGCTCTACTCTATCCTGTACCCTAACCCTAACCAGTACACTAACCCTAATCCTAACCTTAACCCGTACCCTAACCCTTCCCCGTACTCTAACCCTAACATTTACTCTAACTCTAACACGTACTGTAAAACATACCCTAACCCTAAAACGTAACTGTATCCTAACCTGTACCCTAACCTCTACCCGAACCCTAACCCTAAACCTAACCCTAACCCTAACATATACCCTTATCTGAATCCGTACCCTCACACTAACCTGTACCCTGACCCGTAACATAACCCTAACTCATAGCCGTACAGTAAACTGTACCCTAACCCTAACCCATACCCTAACACTAATACAAACCCTAACCCTAAGCTGTACTCTAACCTGTACCCTAACACTAACACGTAACTGTTCCCTATACTGTACCCTAACCCTAACCAGTACCTTAACCCGAAAGCTAACCCTAACATGTACCCTAACCCATACCCTAACCCTAATCCTTAGTTGTAACCTAACCTGTACCCTAACCTATACCCGAAGACTAACCCTAAACCTAACCCTAATCAGTACCCTAATCCTAAGCTGTATCCTAACACTAACCCGTACTCAAACCCGTACGTTAACGCTAACCCATAGTCGTACACTAAACTGTACCCTCACCCTAACCCGTACCCTAACCCTAACCCTACTCATACCCTGACCCTAACCTGTACTCCCACCTTAACCTGTACCCATACCTGTAACCTAACCATAACACGTAGCTGTATCCTATCCTGTACCTTAACCCTAACCAGTAACATAACGTTAACCCTAACCCTAACCTGTGCCCTAACTCTAACCCTAACACTAACCCATAACCTGACCCTAGCCTGTACCCTAATCCTAACACGTACCCTAAGCCAAACACGTACCCTAAAACATACCCTAACACGTAACCATACCCTAACCTGTACCCTACCCCTACCCAAAGCCTAACTCTAACCCTAAACCTAATCCTAAACCTAACCCTAACCCGTAGCCTAATCCTAACACGTAACCTAACACTAACCCATACCCTAACCCTAAATCGTAGCCATACATTAAACTGAACCCTAACACTAACCCGTACCCTAAACCTAACCCATACCCTAACCCGTACCCTAACCCTACGCCGTATGCTAACCCTAAACCATACCCTAAACCTAACCCATACTCCCACCCGAACCTGTACCCTAACCTGTACCCTAACCCTAACACATAGCTGTACCCTATCCTGTACACTAAACCTAACTCTAACCCATACCATAACCCTACCCCGTACACTAAACCTAACCCGTACCCTAACCCTAACCCATACCCTAATCCTAACCCGTACCCTAACCTGTACCCTAACCCTAACACCTAGCTATACCCAATACTGTATCCTAACCCTAACCGGTACCCTAACCTTAACCCATACCCATACCCATACCCTAATCCTAACCCATATCCTAACACTAACCCGTACCCAAACACGTACCCTAACCCTAACTAGTATCCGTACGCTAAAGTGCACCCTAACCCTAAAACATACCCTAATCCTAAACCTAACCCATACCCTAACACTAACCCGTGACGTAACCCTAACCCATACCCTAAACCTAACCTGTAGCCATACCCTAACCTGTATCCTAACCCATACCCAAACCCTAACCCTATCCCTTACTAACTAGTACTTAATCTAAGCCGTATCCTAACACTAAACCATACCGTAACCCATACACTACCCTAACGCATAGCCATACACTGAACTGTAACCTAACCATAACGTGTACCCTAAACCTAAAGTGTACCCTAACCCTAACCCTAACCCCTTAAACTAACCCTAACACGTACCCTAATCCTAATCCATACCACAACCCTAAACCATACCCTAACCTGTACCCTAACTGTAACACATAGCTCTACCCTATCTTGTACCAAAACCCTAACCGGTACCCTAACCCTAGCCCGTACCCTAACCTGTACCCTCACCGTTCCCCATACCCTAACCCTAACACATACTCTAACCCTAACCCTAACCCTAAAACATACCCTAACCCTAACACATTACCGTACCCTAAACTGTACCCTAACCTCTATCCGAACCCTAACCCTAACCCATACCCGTACCCGTACATGTACCCTAATCCTAACCCGTATACTAACACTAACCCGTACCCTAACCCTAACCCTAACACTAACACTAACCCTAACCCATACGCGAACCCTAACCTGTAGCCGTACCCTAACCTGTACCCTAACCCATACCCAAACCCTAACTCTAACCCTAACCCTTACCCTAACCAGTAAACTAATCCTAAGCCATATTCTAACACTAACCCATACCCTAACACGTACACTAACCCTAACCCGTAGCCATACACTAAACTCTACCCTAACCCTACCCATGCCCAAACCCTAAACCTAACCCTAACCTATACCCTAACTTTGCACCTTAACCTAATGCTAACCCATACCGTAAACATAACCCATACCCAAACCCTAACCCATCCCCTAACCTGTACCCTAACAGTAACACATACCTCTACACTATCCTGTACCCTAACCCTCAGCAGTACCATAAACCTAACCCTAACCCTAAGCCTAACCCTAACCCTAACCTTAACCTGTACCCTAACCTGTACCCTAACCATAACACATAGCTGTATCCTATCCTGTACCCTAACTCTAATTAGTGCCATAACCCTAAACCTATCACTAACTCGTAAACTAACCCTACCAGGTACCCTAATCCTAACACATACCTTAACCCTAACACGTACCATAAAACATACCCTAACCCTAACAGGTAACCATTCTGTAAACTGTATCCTAAACCGTAGCCTAACCCTAACCTGTACCCTAATCCTAACATGTATCCTAACACTAACCAGTATCCTAATCTGTACCCTAACCCTAACTTGTAGCCATACACTAAACTGTACCCTAACCCTAAATTGTACCCTAACCCACACCCGTACCCTAACCCGTACCCTAACCCGAACCCGTACCCTAACCCGTACCCTAACCCTGCCCCGTACCCTATCCCTAACCCATACCCTAAACCTAACCCGTACTCCAACCCTAACCCATACCCTAACCTGTACCCTAACATGTAGGTGTACCCTATCCTGTACACTAAACCTAAACCTACTCCATACCCTAAACCTACTCTGTACCCTAACCCGTACCCTAACCTTAAACAGTACCCTAACCTGTACCCTAACCCTAAGCAGTAGCTATAACCTATCCTGTATCCTAACACTAACCCTAACCCTAACCCGTACCCTAACCTTCCCCGTACCCTAACCATAACTCATACTCTAACTCCAACATGTACCCTAAAACATACCCTAACCCTAATACATAACCGTACCCTAACCTGTACCCTAACCTCTACCTGAACCCTAACCCTAACTCTAAGCCTAACACGTACCCTTATCCTAACCCGTATTCTGACACTAACCTGTACCCTAACACATAACATAATGCTAACTCATACCCGTAGACTAAACTGTACCCCTAACCCTAACCCGTACCCTAACACTAATCCAAACCCTAACCCTAACCTGTACTCTAACCTGTACCCGAACAATAACACGTAGCTGTACCCTAAACCTAACCGGTACCCTTAGCCTAACCCGAACGCTAACCTTAACAAGTACCCTAACCCCTACCCTAACCCTAATCCTTAGTCATATCCTAACCTATACCCTAACCCATATTTGAAACCTAACCCTAACCCTAACCCTAATCAGTATCCTAATCCTAAGCTGTATCCTAACACTAACCCGTACTCAAACCCGGACACTAACCCTAACCCGTAGTAGTACATTAAACTGTAACCTAACCCGTACCCTAACCCTAACCCTACCTGTTCCCTAACCCTAACTCGTACTCCATCATTAAACCGTACCCTAACCTGTAACCTAACCATAACACGTAGCTGTACCCTATCCTGTACCTTTACCCTATCCAGTACCGTAACGCTAACCCTATACCGTACCCTAACCCTAACCCTAACACTAACCTGTAACCTGACCCTACCCCATACACTAATCCTAGCACGTACCCTAACCCTAACATGTACCCTAACCCTAACACATACCCTAAAACATACCCTAATCTTAACATGTAACCATACCCTAACCTGTACCCTAACCCCTAATGCTAACCCTAACACATACCATAAAACATACCCTTATCCTAGCACGTAACTATACCCTAATCTGTACCCTAATCCCTACCCAAAGCCTAACCCTAACTCTAAACCTAACCCTAACCCATACCCTAATCCTAACACGTAACCTAACACTAACCCATACCCTAACCTGTACCCTAACCCTAACTCATAGCCGTACATAAACTGTACCCTAACACTAATCCGTACCCTAACCCTAAACCGTATCCTAACCTGTACCCTAACCCTAACCCTAACCCTAACCAGTACCCTAACCTGTACCCTAACACTAACACATAGGTGTACCCTATCCTGTACACTAAACCTAACCCTAACCCATACCCTAACCCTACCCCGTAAGCTAAAGCAAACCCCTACCCTAACACTAACCCATACCCTAACCCGTACCATAACACTACACGTACCCTAAATCCAACACGTACCCTAACCCTAACATGTAACCATAACCTAATCTGTACCCTAAGCCCTACCCGAAGCCTAACCCTAACCCTAACCCTACCAGTAACCCATACCCTAATCCTAACCCATATCCTAACACTAACCCATACCCTAACCCTACCCCATATCCTAACCCTTACCCGTATCCTAACCCATACCTGAACCCTAACCCATAGCCGTACCCTAACCTGTACCCTATCCTGTGCCCAAACCCTAACCCTAACCCTTAACCCATACCCTAACCTGTACCCTAGCCATAACACATAGCTGTACCCTATGCTCTACCCAAACCCTAACCAATACCGTAACCCTAACCCTAACCCATACCCTCACCCTACCAGGTACCATAAACCTAACATGTACCCTATTCCTAGCACGTATCCTAAAACATACCCTAACCCTAACAGGTAACCATTCCCTAACCTGTACCCTAACCCCTACCTGAAGCCTAACCCTCACCTGTACCCTAACCCTAACCTGTACCCTAATCCTATCACATTTCCTAACACTAACCAGTACCCTAACCCATACCTTAACCCTAACACGTAGCCGTACACTAACCTGCACCCTAACCCATACCCAAACCCTAACCCTAACCCTTACCTTAACAGTAACCAATACCCTAACCCTGCCCCATACCCTATCCCTAACCCATACTCCAACCCTAAAGCTTACCCTCACCTGTACCCTAACCCTAACACGTAGATGGACCCTATCCTGTACACTAAACCTAACACTACCCTGTACCCTAACCCTACTCTGTACCCTAACCCTAACCCATACCTTAACCCTAACCCGTACCATAAGCCTAACCCTAACCCTAACCCGTACCCTAATCCTAAACCGTATCTTAACACTAACCCATACCCTAACACGTACCCTAACCCTAATTCGTATCCGTAAACTGAACTCTACCCTAGCCCTAACCCATACCCTAATCCTAACCCGTGTCCTAACACTGACCCATACCCTAACCCATACCCTAAACCTAACTAGTATCCATATGCTAAAATGTACCCTAACCCTAAACCATAACCTAACCCAAAACCTAACCCTAAACAATGCCCTAACCGTACACCATACCCTAAACCTAAACCATATAATAAACCTATACCTAACCCTAACCCATACCCTAACCCTAAACCGAAGCTGTACCCTAGCCTGTACCCTAACCCATACCCAAACCCTAACCCTAACCCTTACCATAACCAGTACTCTAAACATAAGCCATATCCTAACACTAACCCATAACCTAAACTGTACACTAATCCTAACCCGTAGCCATACACTAAACTGTACCCTAACCCTAATGCATACCCTAACCCTAACCCTAACCCATACCCTACCCTGTAATCTAACCCTAACCCGTACAGTTATCCTAATCCGTACACTAACCCTAAACTGTACCCTAACTTGTACCCTAAACGTAACACGTAGCTCTACCCTATCCAGTACCCTAACCCTAACCTGTACCATAACCCTAAGCCTAACCTTAACCCTTACCCAAACCCTTCCTCATACCCTAACCATAACACGTACTCTAACTCTAAAATGTAATCTAAAACATGCCCTAACCCTAACATGTATCTGTACCCTAATCTGTACCCTAACCTCTACTCGAACCCTAACCCTAACCCTATCCCGTAACCTGATCCTAACCTGTATCCTAACACTAACCCATACCCTAACCCTAACTATAACCATAACACGCACCCTAAACCTAACCTGTACCCTAACCCTAATTCAAACCCTAAACCTAACCCATACCTGAACCTGTACCCTAAACTCAACACATAGCTATACCCTATCCTGTAAATGAACACTAACTGGTACACTAACCCTAACCCTAACCCATGCCAGTACCCTACCCCTACCCAGTACACTAACCCTAACCCGAACGCTAACCCTAACACATACTCTAACCCATACCCTAACCCTAATCCTTAGCTGTACCTCAACCTGTACCCTAACCCATACCAGAAGCCTAACCTTACCCTAACCCTAACCCTAACCTGTACCCTAATCCTAAGCCGAATCCTAACACTTACCCATACTCTAACCCGTACACTCACGCTAAACCATAGTCATACACTAAACGGTACCCTAAACCTAACGCTTACCCTAATCCTAACCCTAAAACATACCCTAACCCTAACAAGTAACCATACCATAACCTGTACCCTAAGCCATACTCGAAGCCTAACCGTAACCCTAGCCCATACCCTAAACTGTACCCTAATCCTCACCCGTATCCTAACAGTAACCCATACCCTAACCGGCATTCTAATCCTAACTCATAGCCATACCCTAAACTGTACCCTAACCCTAACCCTTACGCTAACTGAACCCGAACACTAACCCATACCCTAACCCTATCCCATACCCTAACCCTAACCCATGCCATAATCCTAACCCTAACCGGTACTCTAACCCTAACCCGTACCTGTAGCCGTACCCTAATCCTAACCCATATCCTAACACTAACCCATATCCAAACATGTACCCTAACCCTAACTAGTATCCGTATGCTAAACTGGATCCTATCCCTAAACCATACCCTAACCCTAAATGTAACACTAACCCATACCCTAACCCTAACCCGTATGCTGTCACCCATATTCTAAACCTATCCATAACCCTAATGCATACCCTAAACCTAACCCCTAGCCGTACCCTACCTTGTATCCTAAACCATACCCAAACCCTAACCCTATCCCTAACACTTCCTAAGCAGTACCCTAATCCTAAGCCATATCCCAACACTAACACATATCCTAACCCATACACTAACCCTAACCCATAGCCATACACTAAACTGTACCCTAACCCTAATGCGTACCCTAACTCAAACCCTAACCCTACCCCGTAAACTAACCGTAACCCGTACTCTAATCCTAATCTGTACCCCAACCCTAAACCGTACCCTAACCTTTACCCTAACCATAACAAGTAGCTCTACCCTATCCTGTACCCTAAACCTAACCGGTACCCTAACCCTAATGCGTACCCTAACCCGTACCCTCACCCTTTCCCGTACCCAAACCCTAACACATACTCTAACATTAACTCATACCCTAAAACATACCCTAACCCTAACACGTTACTGTACCCTAACCTGTACCCTAACCTCTATCCGAACCCTAACCCTAACCCGTACCCATACCTTAATCCTAATCCATATACTAACACTAACCCATACCCTAACCCTACCCCATATCCTAAACCTCATGCGTATTCTAACCCTAACACTAACGCTAAACCAGACCCGAACCCTAACCCGTAGCCGTAGCCTAACCTGTACCCTAACCCATACCTTAACCCTAACCCTAACCCTAATCCTTACCCTAACCAGTACCCTAATCCTAAGATGTATCCTAACACTAACCCATACCCTAACACATACACTAACCCTAACCTGTAGCTGTACACTAAACTGTACCCTAACCCTAATCCTAACCTGTACCCTAACTCTGCACCGTACCCTAATGCTAACCCGTACCGTAACCCTAACCTGTACCCAAATACTTATCCATCCCCTAACCTGTACCCTAACAGTAAACGTAGCTGTACCCTATCCTATACCCTAACCCTCACCTATACCCTAAACCTAACCATAACCCTAACCCATACCCTAACACGTACCCTAACCTTACCATGTACCCTAATCCTAACACGTAACATAACATTAACACGTACCCTAAAACAGACCCAAACCCTAACAAGTAACCATTCCCTAACCTGTACCCTAATCCCTACCCGAGGCCTAACCCTAAACCCTATCCTAACCCTAACCCGTACCCTAACCCTAACATGTATCCTAACACTACCAGTACCCTAACTTACCCTAACTTACCCAGTACCCTAACACTTACCCTGACCCTAATTCGTAGCCATACACTAAAGTGTACCCTAACCCTAACCCGTACCCTACCCCATACCCTAACCCATACCCTAACCCTGCCCTGTACTCTAACCCTAACCCAGACTCTATTCCGTACCCTAACCCTTCCCCACACCCTAACCCTAACACGTACTCTAACTCTAACATGTATCCTAAAACATACCCTAACCCTAACATGTAAATGTACCCTAACCTGTACCCTAAGCTCTACCCAAAGCCTAACCCCAACCCTACCCCGTATCCTCACACTAACCCATACCCTAACATGTAACGTAACACTAACTTGTAGCCGTACAGTAAACTGTAGCCTAACCCTAACCCGTACACTAACCCTAACATGTATCCTAAACCTATCTGTACCCTAACCCTAACCCGTACTGTAACCCTAATCCAAACCATAACCCTAACCCACACCCAACCTTAATCCTTAGTCATACCCTAACCTGTACCCTAACCCATACCTGAAGCCTATCCGTAACCCTAACCCTAACCCTAAACAGTATCCTAATCCTAAGCCGTATCCTAACACTAACCCATATTCTAACCTGTACACTAACCCTAACCTGTAGTCGTATACTAAACTGTACCCTAACCCTAACCCGTACCCTGCCTGTACCCTAATCCGTACTCCAACCTTAACCCGTACCCTAACAGGTAACCTAGCCATAGCACGTACTTGTAACCTATCCTGTATCTTACCCCTAACTGGTACTGTAACCCTAACGCTCACCCTAACCCGTACCCTAACCCTTACCCTTTCCCTAACACACAGACTCTAACCCTAACATGTACCCTAAAACATACCCTAACCATGACACGTAACCATACCCTAACCTGTACCCTAATCCGTACCTGAAGCCTAACCCTTATCCTAAACCTAACCCTAACGCATACCCTAATCCTAACACGTATCCTAACACTAAACCATACCCTAACCCTACCCCATGCCTTAACCCTAACCCATATCCTAACCCTAAACCTAACCCTAACCCATACCTGAACCCTAACCCATAGCTGTACCCTAACCTGTACCCTAACCCGTGCCCGAACCCTAACCCTAACCCTTACCCTAACCAGTACCCTAATCCTAAGCTGTATCCTAGCCCTAACCCATAACCTAAAATGTACCTTAACCCTAACTCTTATCCGTACACAAAACTCTACCCTAACCCTAACGAGTACCCTAATCCTAAGCCGTATACTAACACTAACCCATACCCTAACCCATACATTAACCCTAACCCATAGCCGTACACTAAACTGTACCCTAACCTTAACCCGTACCCTAACCCGTACCCGTACCCTACCCCGTACCGTACCCCGTAACCTAAACCTAACCCATACCCTAATCCTAATTTGTACCCCAACCCTAACCCCTACCCAAAAGTGTACCCTAACCATAACACGTAGCTCTACCCCAACCCTAACCGGTACTCTAATCCTAAACTAACTCTAACCCGTACCCATACCCTTCCCCGTACCATAACCCTAACACGTACTCTAACCCTAACATATACCCTAAAACATACCCTAATATGTTACCGTAGCCTAACCTGTACCCTTACCTCTACCCAAACCCTAACCCTAACACTAACCCGTACCCTAACCCATCTCCTAATCCTAACCTGTATACTAACAATAACCCGTACCGTAACCGTACCCCGTACCCTAAACCTCACCCATATCCTAACCCTAACACTAACCCTAACCCATACCCGAACCCTAACCCATAGCCATACCCTAACCTGTACCCTAACCCATACCCTAACACTAACCCTAACCCTAACCAGTACCCTAATACTAAGCCATATCCTAACACTAACCCATACCCTAACGTGTACACTAACCCTAACCCATAGAGGTACACTAAACTGTACCTTAACCCTAACCCATGCCCTAACCCAAACCCTAACCCTAACTTGTACCCAAACCCTACACTGTACCCTAATGCTAAACTGTACCATTACCCTAAGCCATACACAAAGCCTAACGCGTCCCCTAACCTGTACCCTAACACTAACATGTAGCTCTACCCTATACTGTACTCTAATCCTAACCAGTACCCTAACCTTAACACATAGCTATGCCCCATATGGTATCCTAAACCTAACCGGTACCCTATGCTAACCCGTACCCATACCCGTACCCTAATCCTAGCCCGTATCCTAACACTAACCTGTACCCTAAACCATACACTAACCCTAACCCGTAGCCGTACACTAAACTGTACCCTAACCCTAACGCGTACCCTAACCCTAACCCTAACCCTTACCCTACCCTGTAACCTAACACTAACCCGTACCCTAATCCTAATCCATACCCCAACCCTAAACTGTACCCTAATCTGTACCCTAACTGTAACACATAGCTGTACCCTATCCTGTACCCTAACCCTAACCAGTACCCTAACCCTAACCTGTACCCTAACCTGTACCCTCACCCTTTCCCGTACCATAACCCTAACATGTACTCTACCCCTAACACATACCCTAATACATACCCTAACCCTAACACATTACCATACCCTAACCTGTACCCTAACCTCTACCTGAAGCCTAAACCTAAACCTAACCCGTACCCATACCCTAATCCTAACCCATATACTAACACTAACCCATACCCTAGCCCTACCCCGTACCCTAAACCTCATCTGTATCCTAACCCTAACACTAACCCTAACCCATACCCGAACCCTAACTCATAGCCATACCCTAACCTGTACCCTAACCCATACCCGAACCCTAACCCTAACCCTAAACCTTACCCTAACCAGTACCCTAATCCTAAGCCGTATCCTAACACTAACCCATACCCTAACAATTACACTAACCCTAACTTGTAGCTGTACCCTAAACTGTACCCTAACCCTATCCATGTCCTAACCTTAACCCTAACCTGTACCCTAACTCTGCACCATACCCTAACGCTAACCCATACAGTAACCCTAACCCATACACACACCCTAACCCGTCCCCTTACCTGTACCCTAACAGTAACACATAGCTCTACCCTACTCTGTACCCTAACCCTCACTGGTACCCTAAACCTAACCCTAAACCTATCCCGTACCATAACCTGTGCCCTAACCCTAACATGTACCCTAAACCTATCCTGTACCCTAATCCTAACCTGTACCCTAACAGTAATCCAAACCCTAACCCTAACCCGTACTCTAACCTGTACCCTAACACTAACACGTAGCTGCACCCTATCCTGTAATCTACCCTACCCAGTACACTAACCCTAACCTGAACACTAAACCTAACACATACCCTACCCCACACAGTAACCCTAATACTTAGCCATACCCTAACCTGTACCCTAACCCATATCCGAAGGCTAACCCTAACGCTAAACCTAACCATAACCAGTACCCTAACCCTAAGCCGTATCCTAACACTAAGCCATACTCTAACCCATACACTAACCCTAACTCACAGTTGTACACTAAACGGTACCCTAACCCTAACCTATATCCTAACCCTAACCCGAACCCTACCCGTACCATAACCCTAACCCATACTCCAACCTTAACCCGTACCCTAACCTGTACACTAACCCTAACACGTAGCTGTACCCTATCCTGTACCCTAAACCTAACCAGTACCGTAACCCAAACCCTAACCCTAACCCATACCCTAACCCTACCAGGTACCCTAATCCTAAAACATACCCTAACCCTAACACGTAACCGTACCTTAACCTGTACCCTAACCTCTACCCGAAGCCTAAACCCAACCCTACCCCATATCCTCACACTAACCAATACCCGAACATGTAACATAACACTAACTCGTAGCCGCACAGCAAACTGTAGCCTAAACCTAACCCGTACACTAACCCTAATACGTATCCTAAACCTACCTGTACCCTAACACTAACCCGTACTGTAACCCTAATCCAAACCATAACCCTAACCCATACCCTAACCCATACCCAACCCTAATCCTTAGTCATACCCTAACCCATACCTGAAGCCTATCCCTAACCCTAACCCTAACCCTAACCAGTACCCTAATCCTAAGCCATATCCTAACACTAACCCATATTCTAACCCGTACACTAACCCTAACCCGTAGTCATATACTAAACTGTACTCTAACCCTAACCCTTACCCTACCTGTACCCTAATCCATACTCCAACCTTAATCCGTACCCTAACACGTAACCTAACCATAACACGTACTTGTAACCTATCCTGTATCTTACCCCTAACTGGTACCGTAACCCTAACACTCACCCTAACCCGTATCCTAACCCTTACCCTTACCCTAACTCTTACACAGACTGTAACCCTAACACGTACCCTAAAACATACCCTAACCCTAACACTTTACCATACCCTAACCTGTACCCTAACCTCTATCTGAAGCCTAAACCTAAACCTAACCTGTACCCGTACCCGTACCCTAATCCTAACCCATATACTAATACTATCCCATACCCTAACCCTACCCCGTACCCTAACCCTACCCCGTACCCCAAACATCATCCGTATCCTTACCCTAACACTAACCCTAACCCATACCCGAACCCTAACTCGTAGCCATACCCTAACCTGTACCCTAACCCATACCCGAACCCTAACCCTTACCCTTACCCCAACAAGTACCCTATTCCTAAGCCGTATCCTAACCCTAACCTGTACCCTAACCCTAACCCTACCGTAACCCTAACACGTACCATAAAACATACCGTAACCCTAACATGTAAATATATCCTAACCTGTACCCTAACCCTATCCGAAGCCTAACTCTAACACTAACCCTAACCCATTCCCGTACCCTAATCCTAATCCATATCCTAACACTGACCCCTACCCTAACCCATACCCTAATCCTAACTCATAGCCATACACTAAACTGTACCATAACCCTAAGCCGTACCCTAAGCCTAAGCCGTATCCTAACCCTAACCCGTATCTTAACCCTAACACGTACCTGTACCCTATCCTGTATCGTAACACTAACCAGTACCATAACCCTAACCTTAACCCTAACGCGTACCCTAACCCTATCCCATACACTAAACCTAACCTGTAACCTAATCCTAACACATACCCTAACCCATAACCTCACCCTAACCCTTAGCCATACCCTAACTTGTACCCTAACCCGCACACGAAGCCTAACCCTAACCCTAACCCTAACCAGTACCCTAATCCTAAGCCGTATCCTAACACCAACCCGTACCCTAACCCATACACTAACCATAACACGTAGCCGTCCACTAAACTGTACCCTAACCCTAACCCAGACCCTAAACCTAACCCTAACCTTGACCCTAACCCTAACCCGTACCCTAACCCTAAACCGTACACCAACCCTAACCTGAACCCTAACCTGTACCCTAACCATAACACATAGCTGTACCCTATCCTGTACCCTACCTAGTACCCTAACCCATACACTAACCTGTACCCTAACCTTATCCTGTACCCTAATCCTAACACGTACCCTAACCCTAACATGTACCCTAAAACATACCCTTACCCTAACACGTAACCATATCCTAATCTGTAGCCTAAGCCCTACCCAAAACCTAACCCTAACCCTAACCCTAACTTGTAGCCATACACTAAACTGTATGCTAACCCTAACCCATACCCTAACTCTAACCCTAACCCTACACCATACCCTAACCCTAACCCGTACCCTATCTCTACCCCCTATGCTAACCCTAACACATACCCTAACCCTAACACGTAACCTAAAACATACCCTAACCCTAACAGATAACTGTACCCTAACCCCTACCCAAACCCTAACCCTAACCCTAAACCATACCCTAATCCTAACCCATATCCTAAAACTAACCCGTACCCTAACCCATAACCTAACCCTAACTCTTATCTGTACACTAAACTGTACCCTAACCTTAAACCTAACCCTAACCGGTAACATAACCCTACCCCATATCCTAACCCTAACCCATACCCTAACGCTAACACGTACCCTAACCCATACCCTAACCCTAACCCATAACCATACCCTAACCTGTACCCTAACCCGTACCTGAACACTCACCCTAACCCTAAACCTTACCCTAACCAGTACCCTAATCCTCAGCCGTATCCTAACACTAACCCATACCCTAACGTGTACACTAAACCTAACCCGTAGCGTACACTAAACTCCACCCTAACCCTAACCCATACCCTAACCCTAACCCATACCTTAACATGTACCCTAACCATAACACGTAACTCTACCCTATCCTGTACCCTAACCCTAACCTGTACCCTAACCCTAACCCGTACCCTTACCCTAACACATACCCTAACACATACCCTAACCCTATCCTATAGCCGTAACTTAACCTGTACCCTAACTCATACCCGAACCCGTACCCCAACCCTAACCCATACCCTAACCTGTACCCTAACTGTAACACATAGCTGTACCCTATACTTTACCCTAACCCTAACACGCACCCTAATCCCAACCCGAATCCTAACACTAATCCATATCCTAACCCGTAGCCGTACACTAAACTGTACCCTAACCCTAACCGTAGCCGTACACTAAACTGTACCCTAACCCTAACCCGTACCCTAACCCTACCCCGTACCCTAACCCTAACCCTCACCCTAAACCTACCCTGTACCCTAACCCTAAGCCGTACCCTAACCTGTACCCTAAGCATAACACTTAGTTCTACCCTACCCTGTACCCTAACACTAACCGGTACCCTAACCCTAACCTTAACCCTAACGCGTACCCTAACCCTACCCCATTCCCTAACCTTAACCTGTAACCTAACCCTAACACGTACCCTAACCCTAACATGTACTCTTACCCTAACATGTACCCTCACTCATACCCTAACCCTAACCCTTACCCTAACCAGTACCCTAATCATAAGCTGTATCCTAACACTAACCCGTACCCTAAGCCGTACACTAACCCTAACCTGTAGCCGTACACTAACCCGTACCCTAACCCTAACCCGTACTTTAACCTGAACCCTATCCCATACCCTAATCTGTACCCTATCCTGTACCCTAACCCTAACTGGTACCCTAATCCTAACCCTAACCCATAACCCAACCCTACCCCGTACCCTAATCCTAACATGTACTGTAACCCTAACTCGTACCCTAAAGCATAACCTAACCCTAACACGTAACCATACCGTAACCTGTAACCTAACCCCTACCCGAACCCTAACCCTACCCCTAACCCGTACACTAATCCTAACCCGTATCCTAACACTAACCTGTACCCTAACCCATACCCTAACCCTAACTTGTAGCTGTACACTAAACTGTACCCTAACCCTAACCCTACCTTGTACCCTAACCCTAACCCATACCCTAACCCTAACCCATAGTTGTACCCTATCCTTTACCCTAACCCTAACCGGTACCCTAACCCGTAACCTAACCCTACCCGGTACCCTAACCCTACCCTGTCCCCTAACCCTAACACGTACCCTAACCCATACCCTAATCCTAACCCTTAGCCATACCCACCATGGGAACTCATTTTAGAAAGTTAGGTAGGTCAGGGTAAGTAAAAATAACAAACATTTGTTAATACTTTTTCTACATATAAATATTTTCAAAGTTTAGGACCGTCCATAAAACGAGGATATAGATATTATTATTTTCAATTTATATTTAGAAAGGCAATATATCATGCACCTATTGATTTATAACAAACTATTCACAAACACAATAGTAATACAACAGTTTATAATTATTCATGCATCACAAGGGTGAAATTCTGCTGACCTCGTTGGGGCTTAGCTCGTCTCGTTGCCTGAGACAACTGGGACAACTGAGCTCAGTGCCCATGTCTCTCACCTTCTCTTGGGACTACCAGGTTAGACTGGGACATGTCTTTTTCTTGATGATGGCAGAAGCACAAGCCCACATATATAATTGCTTTTCAAAACTCTACTGGTGTCATATTTGCTACCCTCACCCCTACATTGGCTAAAGCAGATCATATGGCCAAGTTGAGGTAAGATTCCTCACTTACCAAGGGACATAAATATAAGGAGGAGTGAAAACTTGGAACTGTTAGTGTAATTATTCTACTACAGGTAGGGCACTCCACTTGTCAAGATTTTAAACTCTGTAAGTAGAATTCCTGGGTGCATATCCTGCCTCTACCATGAGCTCTGTGACCTTATGCAAATTACTAACATATCTAAGCCTGGTTCTTTATTTTAATAAATGAAGATATCAAGACTATTTATCTTATATAGTTAATAGATACATATGTCTGAGCTCTGTCTACCAAAAAGACATATTCAAAATTTTAACTATCATTAATAATGTTATTCCATAAGTGTGGAAATTGAGGTTCATATGGGTTGACATGTTTAATAATAAAATTTAACATTAGTAATATGCATTGAAATTAGTGCTTGAATGCAGAAATGCAGATTACTTGACTTTGAATTTCAGTTTCTTTACATGCCATCTTTCTATCACTACATGAAAATCATTAAGTATGACCACTACAGACAATATAAATATACTTAACAAAGTATTATATTCTTAAACCAATATTATTAGGGCGGTATTGTAAAAATTTCAGGTTAGGAAAAAAATTTGATATCTACCTTTGAGTGTTTAATTTTCGTTGAAATATAATTTACTTTTCCCATTTATAAAAAAAATGTTAAATAAATGACACATTGGCCTTATTAAGTACAATAAATGACCCAAACTAATCAGATGTATTACATGCAAGTTGGTGTGGATTACTGAGCAAACATTATAATTACATTTTAAAATTCAAATTCTAATACTGAATGTCAACTAGGACACTTGCAAAGGGGAATTGAAGCAACCAGTGTGTCTTAATGACATTGTGCTACTTTAATATAAGGAACACTGTGTAAAGTCAACACTTTTAAGGTACCCACATATATAGTGGAAATTCTTGCAACAGACATTTAAGATTATTTTAAGGAATGAATATAGCAACCAGTGCCTTCTAACAGAAAGGCATTTTTTGTAGAAACATGCCAGTCTCAATTTTCTATTATGTCTGACACTATTCCATATGTTCAGAGCTCATAATTCTGAAAGAAATTTGACAAATAGTTTGCTATACATAGATTGGTTCTGACTTTTGAATAAAACTTCCTTGGCTATGGCAAATTCTAAAAAACAATTTATCCACATGTAGCAGGTGAGTGATTTAGTAGACAAATTGTCAGGATTTTGGCCTCTGCTGCTTGAGCTATTTATCCTTCAGGGATAAATAAACTGTCCCTCCTCTGTGAGCACTTGTGCTTTTAACATTTTTCCTAAAGTATATAGAGCAAAGAATCTATTTTATTTTTAGTCCTTGTGAAAATATTCCCATTATCATCACACACAGAACAAATAGCGTCACTTTAGTTTTACTTCTCTATCTGAAGGTGCCTGAATTTAAACAGCAATAACTATGTACCATGGGGTTTTCTAAAGTTTCCTCGTCATGCTCAAATGATTTCAAACTAAAGTTGACTGTAGGGTACTTGCTAAATACGACTGAGATTTATCAGCTGATATAGTTTTATGTACATTCCTAACATTCTTTGAGGTTTCTGGTGTTTGCTTATCTGTAAAACTAATGGTATAATTCAAACTTTAAAGTTTTGGATGAGTGTGTCTAAAACAAATATGTATTTATTTCTTTATTTTGTAATTAACTAATCCATTCCATGAGGTGTGCTATTAGAATAAGAGGCAAATTTTAGGGCATGTACTCTGAACCAATTTTATTTAGTTTTCTTATGAAAATACTTTTTTGAATGTTTAATCTAGAAAATCACCCACTGACATTACTAGCTATATTTGTGTATGAACGAAAAAGATAGAGACAGATGTAGGGGGTAGAAATAGAACAAGAAGGAAAGAGAGAGTGAAAATAATACATATCACTATGTAGTACTTAATATGTGTTAGGCACTAATCTAAACATGTATTTTAATTAAATTAAAACTTATTCTTCTAATCTTACAACAGATGTACCAGTATTATTCCCATTTGCCAAATGAAGAAACTAGTTACACGAAGCTAAGTGACTAGACCAAGTTGACTCAGGTAGTTAATATCCAACAGAGTTTGGCTCTTAACTACAGTGCTATATTCAATGTTCCAAGATAGGGTAAGGGAGAGATAAAGAATACAACACAATAGCCTACAGATGTAGTACAATTAATGGCTCAGTTATTTAAGATGTAAAATCAAACTATTAAACCTCCATCTTCTTGTCTAGCATAATTAGAACACTGACAATAAACTTACTGGCTTACTGTGAACAAGCTCATTGAAGTCACCAGGCAACATGACATTCTGGGAACAATATGAGACATAGAGTAAAATAACATACTTATGTCATCAACCTGACTCTTGTTAGCTCTGCGATTTTTGGAAAGCAATTTTTGGAAATATATATATATATATATATATTTAAATGCATTAAGAAACAAAAGCACTGGGTCTTTCACAAAGGAAGAGTTCAATTATACTCATATTTAAATAGAAAATTCATGCTCCATCTCATTAAAAAATAATTTGATTGGACGTAAATGAGAACATTTGTACACACCAGTGACTACAACATAAACAGCAAAATAATTTCTGTACATATCATATAGCCTCAGCCACTTCCAAATTCTAACCTGGTTTTCTAACCAGTGACACAATATCTCCATCTCCCTACATCCTCTTGCTACCATCAACTGAAGAGGAAAATATGAACTCATTTTCTTTAATCATAAGTTTCTCCCATAAGGAGAAACCAATGAATAATCTTGAAGTTAGGAGGCTTGGGGTTTGAGTACCAACCATCTATGTGATTGTGAGCAAGACACAGTATGGCTTTGAACTTTATTTTCATCATATGTAAAATGAAGAAATTGCAAGAATTTATATCTGGAACAACTTACATCTTTAATATGAAATGACAAGGAGTTCATAAAAATAAAAATTATTTAAAGAACAATATTTAGGTTTACTAATGAATGTATAAAACATTATGGTATTGAAAGTATCTAAGAGCAAAATGTCTCAACATTTATAGAAATGACTTACTAGTTTTTCTTTTCATAAAACCACTTTTTGGGTCAATATTCCATCTTTTTAATAACATACAAGTATGGGCAAACAATTAGGCCATTAGTCAATAAATGCTATTGCACCACATGTTTATCCAATACATTTAAGAAAATGAATTAGATGAGAATTGAGAGAAGATAGAACTACAAAGGAATGGCAAGAAGGACTTAAGGCAAAGTCAGGAATATTTTTATAAATGAGAAATTATAAAATAAGGTGAAATAGTGAAAGAACCAAAAAATGGACAAGAAAGTAAGCATAGTGAAAAAATTAGATAAAATATTTGAAAGTGACTGGAATCAGGAAGCTTGTGTTCATTTTCAAGGATTCTTTCAGTGAAAAAGTATGGTATCTCCAAAGAGAAAGATTTCCAAGAATTTCACATTTGTTATTGATGTGCCATAAGTGTACTAACCAAGTACAAATGTTATCACAAGATGAATCATGAAAGAACCTATTAAAATTTCATTTTTTTGAAGATAGTTCAACATTTGTTTCTAGTCATTCTTCCTTTAATTTGATTTGTTAAAAGAATTTGATGACCTTATATTTCCTTTATTGGTAATGTTTAAATTCTTCCCCAAATTTCATTAGGCCAATGTGAAGATGCGCCCACATTATCAGAACAGACTTAAAAAACATTTCACTTTTAGCTCTACAGAATCTTAAAACGGTATATGATTACATTTTTAATACAAATGCATCAGTTTTGAAAAAACAAGGTTAAATTAAGCTTTTCAATTCCAAGTTAACATTTTTAGAATTAATTATGCTTGCACTCTACTAAGAATCCTTCTTTGAGATTTTTCTTGTTTCCTGAAGTAGGCTTGTATCACTATAAACTTCCCTCTTAAAACTGCCTTTGCTGTGTCCCATGTGTTTTGGATCGTTATGTTTTTGTCTTCATTTGTCTCCACATATTCTTTAATTTCTTGTTTGATTTCTTCAGTGACCCATTGATTATGTTGTAACATATTGTTTAGCCTCCACACGTTTGTGTTTTTTGCAGTTTTATTCTTGGTTTCTAGTTTCATAGCATTGTGTTTGGAAAAAGTGCTTGATATGATTTCAATTTTCTTAAATTTACTGAAGCTTTTTTTGTGGCCTAGCATGTGATCTATCCTTGAGAATGGTCCATATACACTTGAAAAGAATGTGTATTCTGCTGCTTTTAGCTGGAATGTCATATATATATATATATATATATATATATATATATATATATATATATATATAAAATCCATCAGGTCTAATGTGTCATTTAAGGACAGTGTTTCCTTATCGATTTTCTGTCTGGATAACCTGTCCAATCTTACACCTAATGAACTAACAGAAACAGGAATTGAGAAAACAATCCCATTTACCATTGCATCAAAAAAACCAAAAACCAAAAAACAAAATACTTAGGAATAAACCTACCTAAGGAGGTAAAAGACCTATACTTAGAAAACTATAAGATGATGAAAGAAATTGAAGATGACACAAACAGATGGAAAGATATACCACGTTCATGGATTGGAACAATTAATATTTTTAAAATGACTATACTACCCAAGGCAATCTACAGATTCAATGCAATCCCTATCAAAATACCAATGGCATTTTTCACACAACTAGAACAAATAATTTTAAAATTTGTATGGAAACACAGAAGACCCCAAATAGCCAAAAGAATTTTGAGAAAGAAGAACAGGGCTGGAGAAATCAGGCTGCTTGACTTCAGACTATACTACAAAGCTACAGTGATCAAAATAGTATGGTGCTGGCACAAAAACAAACACACAGATCAACTGAACAGAATAGAGAGCCCAGAAATAAACCCAGGCACTTACGTTCAATTAATGTATGACAAAGGAAGGAAGAATAAACAGTGGATAAAAGAAAGTTTCTTCAATAAGTGGTGCTAAGAAAACTGGACAGCTACATGTAAAATAATGAAATTAGAACATTCTTTAACCAGATACAAAAGTAAACTTAAAATAGGTTAAAGACCTAAATGGAAGACCAGAAACCTCAAAACTCCTAGAAAACATAGGTGGAACACTCTTTGACATAAATTGTAACAGTATATTTTTGGATCCGTCTCCTAAAGCAAAGGAAATAAAAGCAAAAATAAACAAATGGGACCTAATTAAACTTAAAATCTTTTGCACAGCAAGGGACACCATCAACAAAATGAAAAAAGCACGTACTGAATGGGAGAAAATATTTGCAAATGATATGACTGACATATAAACAGCTCATACAGCTCAACATCAAAAAATCAACCCAATTCAAAACTGGACAGAAGACCTGAATAGACACATTTTTTTGTCCTCTGAAGAGGACATGCAGATGGCCAACAGGAACATGAAAAGATGCTCAACATTGTTAATTATCAGAGAAATGCAAATCAAAACCACAGTGAAATATCACCTCACATCTGTCAGAATGGCTGTCATCAAAAAGAACACAGATAACAAATGTTGGTGAGGTTGTGAAGAAAAGGGAACCCTCATGAACTGTTGGTGGAATGTAAATTGGTGCATCCACTGAGGAAAACAGTATGGAAGTTTCTCAAAAAACTAAAAACAGAACTACTGTATGACCCAGTGAGTCCACTCCTGTGTATATATCCAAAAACAAAAACAAAAAATGCTAATGTAAAAAGATACATACACCCCAATATTCATAGCAGCATTATTTACAATTGCCAAGATATGGAAGCAACCTAAATGACCATCAACAGATGAATTGATAAAGAAGATGTGATATATCTTCTTTATCAAGAAGATATACCACAGTCATAAAAAAGAATGGAATTTTGCCATTTACAACAACATGGATGAACCTAGAAGGTATTAAGCTAACTGAAATAAGTCAGACAAAGACATTGTATGATATCACTTATGTGTGAAATATAAAAAAATACAACAAACTAGTAAATATAACGAAAAAGAAAGAGACTCACGGATGTAGAGAACAGTCTAGTGGTCACCAGTGGGGAGAGAGCAGGGGGAGGGGCAAGTTAGGGTTAAGGGATTGAGGTACAAACTATTATGTATAAAATAAATAAGCTACAGGATATGTTGTGCAACACAGAGAATGTAGCCAAAATTTTATAACTATAAATGTAGTATAACTTTTAAAAATTCTGAATCACTATGTTGTATACCTGTAATTTATGTAATATTGTACTATACTTTAATAAAAATAATAATAACAAAAAAAGAATTTCCTTTATTGTGCTTGTTATTTCAGCACCTGTTTATGCACTTTGCTTTCAACTTATGTTATCTCTAATTGCTTGCCATTTTGCAATCCATTCACACTTCCTTTAGGAATTCTTTTCTTCCACAAGTCATCATTTCTGCATTCCAAACTCTTCACCAGTGTTCACTTTACCTTATAATTACTAGCTATATTTTTCTACTTGTAAAATCCTTCATTTAGTTTCATATGAAATGCTACCCTAAATCCTCACTCTTGGGAATGGTGCTGCTACATGCCATGTGTTACTTGCCATCTCTGCTTCCCACGTTGCTTCTGATTGTTATGAATTTTTTTCCTGTCTATTGTTCATCACAAGTGAAAACTGGCATACTCCATTTTTTCATACATGGTGATTCCCAACAGGGCACTGCTTTGATGCTTTCACAAACTCAACAGTTATTCAGAACTATGTGGGAAGAAAGTTTTTGTTTAAAGTTTAGGCAAATGGAGGTAGCTTGTATGGAGAGGGATTCACTTAAAAGTATTTTGTATTCCAGTTCAAAACTAACTTAACTTTGAAATATTAGTTATCCCTAGATTTGAGTCCTCAGATTCTTGACCACTTGCAATCCCTGAGGTTTGTCATTAGACAACCTTCTTCATAGTCTTTCATATTTAGTGCTGCATGCTAGCATAACTCCTAGAATTTCTATTAACTTCATATGCTATATATATATATTTCCAAATCTGAAGCTACATCTAAAGCACAAGGAATAAAAAGTTTCTTCCCTTAGAAGAACTCTGTTATCAAGTGTTTAATTTTTTTTAACCTTCTGATATTATCTTACACTTTACTCTTATTTTTCTAAGTGTTTATCACCTAAGCCTTAAGCACCTACAGTTCTCCCATATAAACATGATGTGCTCAGTTGATACTCAGCACTTTGATTAAGTCATACTTTTTACAAAAGGTTATACCTTCTACGTGTACATACATTTTACTTATATAAATCATTTGTCCATTGCCTAAATCAATTCAAAGTCAATTTGAAAAATTAAGTTAATTCATGCTTAAGTTGAAATGTATAGACATATGAATGCTATATTTGAGATTGATATTAGAAAATTAACATGATATTTTTATCTTTAACTGTAATAGCATGGCTATTGTTATACCTTCAAATTCATATTATTTTATTAAATGATACTTAAATAGCTAAGAGTAGTGATTGGAAAGATAGTGACTTAAATACATCCATGCTCTTTTCCCCTCTAATGCCCTGGTAGGCAACTCAGCAACTAAATTAACCATCACAAAACTTTGGAGTCTGATGAAGATTCTTGTTACAGCTAAAAATTTGAGTTTTCAGTGGGATAAAAAAATATGCAAGTATAGTTGTTTAATATTTTTGACACTGGAAAAAATACTAAGTCTTTGAGTCTGGAGTGAAGTTTAACCAACCCCTTGATTTTCTGAGCAGATTAGAATGACTGATATTGATAGATCCCTTACTGCTTGTAACTATAGTCAGGTTAAGATGTTTATGTTGATTGATTTTGCACTGGGGAAGAATACATTTTATTTGAGGGTAACCTATTACAAACTGTACCTGAAAAGAAAGAGCTCTAAACAAATAGGCTGTCCTAAAAGTTAGAAGTCCTGTTTGCTCACCTAGTCAACAACAGGACATTGAAAAAAATACTCACACATTATATTTCACTGTCTGTCTAATCTGAAGGCTAAAACAGACTTTGAGAGATCCCATACCCAATGGCTAGAGTATCATGATTGACATAATGAAAAGCAGGAGGAAGATCAATCTGAAGCCGAGAGTAGATTGCGTGCATTTATCTCTGGGTTTCTATCCTGTTCCATTGATCTATATTTCTGTTTTTGTGCCAGTACCATATTGTCTTGATTACTGTAGCTCTGTAGTATAGTCTGAAGTCAGCAAGTCTGATTCCTCCAGCTCCGTTTTTTTCCCTCAAGACCGCTTTGGCTATTTGGGGTCCTTTGTGTCTCCATACAAATTTTAAGATTTTTTGTTCTAGTTCTGTAAAAAATGCCACTGGCAATTTGATAGGGATTGCACTGAATCTGTAGATTGCTTTGGGTCGTATAGTCATTTTCACAATATTGATTCTTCCAAATCAAGACCATGGTATATCTCTCCATCTGTTTGTATCATCTTTAAATCTCTTTCAACAGTGTGTTATAGTTTTCTGCATACAGGTCTTTTGTCTCCTGAGGTAGGTTTATTCCTAGGTATTTTATTCTTTTTGTTGCTATGGTAAATGGGAGTGTTTCCTTAATTTCTCTTTCATATTTTTCATCATTAGTGTATAGGAATGCAAGAGATTTCTGTGCATTAATTTTGAATCCTGCAACTTTACCAAATTCATTGATTAGCTCTAGTAGTTTTCCGGTGGCATCTTTAGGATTCTCTATGTCCATGCACCTATGGTCAACTAATCTATGACAAAAGAGGCAAGGATGTACAATGGAGAAAAGATAGTCTCTTCAATAAGTGGTGCTGGGAAAACTGGACAGCTACATGTAAAAGAATGAAATTAGAACACTCACTAACATCATACACAAAAATAAACTCAAAATGGATTAGAGACCTAAACATAAGACCAGACACTATAAAACTATTAGAGGAAAGAAAACATAGGAAGAACACTCTTTGGCATAAATCACAGCAAGATCTTTTTTGATCCACCTCCTAGAGTAATGGAAATAAAAACAAAAATAAACAAATGGGACCTAATGAAACTTCAAAGCTTTTGCACAGCAAAGGAAACCATAAACAAGACCAAAAGACAACCCTCAGAATGGGAGAAAATACTTGCAAACGAAGCAACTGACAAAGGATTAATCTCGAAAACATACAAGCAGCTCATGCAGCTGAATATTAAAAAACAAGCAACCCAATCCAAAAATGGTGAGAAGACCTAAATAGACATTTCTCCAAAGAAGACATACAGATGACCAATAAGCACATGAAAAGCTGCTCAACATCACTAATTATTAGAGAAATGCAAATGAAAACTACAATGAGGTATCACCTCACACCAGTTAGAATGGGCATCATCAGAAAATCTACAAACAACAAATGCTGTAGAGGGTTTGGAGAAAAGGGAACCCTCTTGTACTGTTGGTGGGAATGTAAATTGATACAGCCACTATGGAGAACAGTATGGAGGTTCCTTAAAAAACTAAAAATAGAATTACCATATGACCCAGCAATCCCACTACTGGGCATATACCCAGAGAAAACCATAATTCAAAAAGACACATGCACCCCAATATTCATTGCAGCACTATTTACAATAGCCAGGACATGGAAGCAACCTAAATGCCCATCGACAGACAAATAGATAAAGAAGATGTGGTACATATATACAATGGAATGTTACTCAGCCATAAAAATGAACGAAACTGAGTCATTTGTAGAGACATGGATGGATCTAGAGACTGTCAAACAGAGTGAAGTAAGTCAGAAAGGGAAAAACAAATTTCGTATATTAACGCATATATGTGGAAGCTAGAAAAATGGTACAGATGAACCGGTTTGCAGGGCAGAAATTGAGACACAGATGTACAGAACAAATGTATGGACACCAAGGGGGGGAAAGTGGTGGTGGGGGCGATGTGATGAATTGGGAGATTGGGATTCACATACATACACTAATATGTATAAAATGGATAACTAATAAAACCTGCTGTATAATAAAATAAATAAAATTAAATTTAAAAAAGTAGATTGCTATAAAGGATTACTTAATGGAAGCAATAGGAGAAAACTTTATGGAAGAAATAGGATTTTTTGAAAATATCAAAATACACAAGGGAAATACGAAATTATCAACCCTGGATTTAAAGAATTCATCTTGGTCAGAAAGGGATGGAAACTAAATTAATATTTTGAAATACCAAATTGATAAAATATGACACACCACAGAACAAAGGTATAAAGACTTGGAAAACATAAAGTTAAGAGACATGAAGATAAGTTCCAGGAAAGCCAATATTTAAATAATAGAAGTTACAACATAAATAAATATTAACAGGTGAAGGAGAAATAACAAGGACAGGGATGAATAAAGAAACCTTGTTAAACCAAAGAAATAATTGTTTTTCAGTTTGAAAAAGTTCACGTAAGTCATAAGTAGTAATATTGAAAGACAAGAAATCATTTATGCTGGTGAAATTTATGAAGTTCAGAGATGAAGATAAATTTTGAAGAGGTCCTGGACAGAATGAAAGGGAACACGAAGGGACATAACACTTTTCATTTATACCACCTGAATCCAGAAAATTTATTTAGATTTCTATTTTTACACAATTAAATAAAATAATACTTTTTGGAGAGTAATGTGTATGGTATAAGCCCAAGATTAAAATGATGCCTATATATAGATAAATGTATGGAAATATGTACACCAAGGAATTAATACTGATTTCTTCAGAGAATGTGATATAGGAAGAGGTACAAAAGATTACTAGAAGTAAAGGAATTTTGATTCTGATCATGTTGGAATAATTTCTACTGGACTTACCCTACTTCTGTAAATTAGGGTTTAGACCTAATTAAAATATATGTACTTATTATTTTCAGAGACTGGAAAACATATAGCATAGGACTAGCATTTCTAAGTTATGATAAGCAGATAATATAAGCCCTACAATCTTGGATATCTACTTGGTGCTGTTTCCTAACCATGGTGCAAGAAGGAAGCCAAACAGTGTACAGTGGCCTCACTGAGCTGTGGATACGTAAATTTATATTCTAGATGAATTATGTTGCTGGAATTTGTGAGCCACAGTATTGGAGAAGATGGAGTTACACTGAGAAAAATCTCCCAAGATTTATAGAGATACATCTTTAATCCCGCTTCTGAATACTAATCTGCATATATATATATATATTTTTTTTCTTTTTCTTTTTTTTTTTTTGCGGTACGCGGGCCTCTCACTGTCGTGGCCTCTCCGGTTGCGGAGCACAGGCTCCGGACGTGCAGGCTCAGCAGTCATGGCTCACGGGCCCAGTCGCTCCACGGCATGTGGGATCTTCGTGGACCAGGGCACGAACCCGTGTCCCCTGAATCGGCAGGTGGACTCTCAACCACTGCGCCACCAGGGAAGCCCAGGAATGCCTTTTAGTGGCCCTACCCTGGGCATTGTTGCTCTCTAGGAGGAGCTCATGGTTTTCATTTTCCTCTCCTCTTAATTTTCCCTAAGGATAAAGAGCAAAGTACTCTATCCCAAAGGAAGAGGAACCTACAACTTCGATTCAGCTATATTCTCAAGGGTTGGGTGGCTTTGCTGTGCCCAGCTATTGATGGTCAGTGTGGGTGAGGTCCTCTACTTCTCTGGATTCTTTTTTTTTTTTTTCGGTATGTGGGCCTCTCACTGTTGTGGCCTCTCCCGTTGTGGAGCACAGGCTCCAGACGCGCAGGCTCAGCGGCCATGGCTCACGGGCCAAGCCGCTCCGCGGCATGTGGGATCCTCCCGGACCGGGGCACTAACCCTTGTCCCCTGCATCGGCAGGCGGACTCTCAACCACTGCGCCACCAGGGAAGCCCCTGCATATACATATAGTGAAAACCACAAGTAAGGAACAACTACTGGAGAACAGTAAGAGGATCAATTTTCAGAGCTCATAGAGGGTTAGGCTAGGAGATGTTCCTGTTAAGACTTGAAAACGTAGAGAGACCATGTGGAATGGGCAGGTTTTTCAGTGGAAATTCAAGAGTTATAATGCCTTAGTAGCAAGGCTAAACTAGACCAAATCAATAGGCTCTTCAAGACATGTACTAAAAATCTTTAATAAAACTTAAAAAAAAACTAAACAAATCAACTCTCAAGTATGTTAACTGCCAGCCACACACTAAATGAAGAAAAACAATCCAGACTGTCAAAAACATAGCACAAGCATCCCCTGCTTTTTGAAAGTTTGCTTTATGCCACTTTGCTTTTACCAAAGACCTAGATTAATATTTGTTTTGCTAACTGTAAGAAATCTGAAGAGGATTTTTGCTTTTGTGAAAAAAGGCAAAGAGGAGAAATAGCTTTCAGCATGTGTGTGTTTTGCAGTGAGCTGTTATAGAGGTAGCAGGCACGTCAAAGCAGCCAGAGTGGTGCCACAAAGCTCCTTCCCCAGGAACTTCACTCAGCATCTCAGCATCAAGCTGCCAGAGCTTTGAACTGTGTCTGTGAGCACCTGTGCTTTATCTTGACTTATTTTGTGCATCCCTTAGCAAGACATGTCTTAAGGTAATTTCTTCTTCACTTTACACCATTTAGGCTTACGAAAACTTTCATAGGAGCTCTCTACTTTGTGATAGCAGGGGAAACCTGTATTTGTACTATCCAACATCCAGTCAAACTTATTATACATGCAAAGATGCATGGAAATTGTGACCCAAACAAGGAAAAATTAAGTTAATAAAAACAGACCCAGAGATGACATAGGTAATGAAAAGTATGAAGGTAAAGTTGAGATGTGAAGAAGAGTTCCAGAAGAGTTATTACTCAAATAACAGAAGTTAAAAGATAAGTAAATATAAACAGGTGGATGTGAAACAGTAAGGACAATATCAGAAACCAATATCACCCACATCAGAAACCAATTCTTGTTAACTCAAGCAGAAAAGAAATGTGTTCAGAGAATGTTAGTTAGCTCACAAAATTTGCAAAAATTCTAGAGAACCAGACTCAAAAAAGCAGGTGGGTATCAAGAAATCTTGTCATCAAATAATATAGACCATATTAAATATAGACCAGGATTTCTCACCATGGACAGTACTGTCCTTCAGAACCTTTGGAAATGTGTTGGAACATTTATGGTGTGAGAATTTGCTATTGGTATTCAACGTGAGGGATCAGATATTTTAAACGTTCTGCAATGCACTGGGTAGTCCTCCACAAGAAAGACACAGTTATGGAATCTGAAAACCACAGAATATTTACCATTATGTGTCTGGACTCTCAATTTATCATTCTAAATAACCTCCTTCCCTCTACCTTTACATCATTCCTTCGGTATTAGGCATCCAAACGAGATCATTCATTTGACCATGCATAATTCACATTTCGTGTTCTTGTTTCTGTGAATGGGGAAGAAAAAAATACCTACTTCCTTTTTCTACCATAATAGGATTCCTTCTTAGATGAAGCCTTTTTAAATGTTCGGTGTCTAGAAATTACATATGTCCACCACAGTCTTTCATCACTGCTTAATTTTATTCTCATCGAGACTCTCTCTCCAGATGAAAAAGATGTCTGCAGGCAACCTCAAGCATATTTGGACCTACTCTGCAAGTATTAAATCACAAGTAGGGGTCTTGACTGAACGTACCCATGTCCAATCCTGAACTAAACACGGTTGCTCTGTGAGCAGTTACACACATCCTGTGTCAAGAGTCAAGTTCTATCCCATTTGAACTTTATGGCATGTGTTCCTCATGAGATATAGGAGTTCTGTTTACAGATAAAAGGAAAGAGTTACTTGAGAGTGAAACTAAAAGTCTTCCTGTCCTGTGGGTATGCAGACATTTCTTGTTTTTGATGTGTATAAAGCAGTGTAAATCTATTGGGTAACTAACTAATACAGCTTTCAGAAACTTTGAAAAAAATTGTTGTGCATACACATAAAAAGAAAAATATCTTTTATGTGGAAAGTATAGTATATAAACAGTTCTTTCCAGATAAAGACCATGAAAATGAAAAATATGTTGCTTGTTTAAGGCCAGATAAAATTTTATTTTATTGCTGATACACATAGCTACATTTTTACCACTGTCTTTAGCTAAAGTTGTATATTTGCATTTTTAAGTGAACTGGACTTGAATAAACAAAAGTGTCCTTTATTCCCCATTTCAATTATTAATGAAATAAACACCAAATGTAGAGGAGCCAGATTTAAGACCATTTGTGAAATGTCAGCTAATATCAAAGCAATGCAGTAAAAGCAGAGTAAGATCTCAATGAGTTGGAGAAAGTTCTAGTAAAAATAGCTTGCTTTAATATATGTCAGTAAATATTATCAATTTTAACTTTTCCTTCTAAATCATTATATCTGTAAAATTCTGCATTGGCTTCCAGCATAAATAGAAATGCCAGATAATGTCCTTCTTAACACACATTTATTTTGTATCACTCACAGTTATATTAAAAGGTAGCATGAACTTAAGCAAATATACTTTCAACACAAAACAGGAAGAATGTAGGTTCAAATCAGATTCTTTGTTGGAGAGAGAAAAGCTTAGAACTAAGTTTAGTCAATCTACTATGTGTGAATAACTCTGTGACTTTATATAACATTTAAACACTCAGAATTAATTTTCTTACCTTAAAAATAAGAACATATTATAGAATTTATTATTTCAACAAATACCTTTTAGAATATTAGTCTTTATGCCTAATGCTATAAAATAGGAGCAAATAAATGTGATTTGAATGTTATCTCTCCTCAGGAATCTTGCATACTGTGGGCAATCTAAAGTAGTAGAATGCCAGTAAACAGTAATAAGAGCAATAGTAGCATGAATACAAAGTGCTAGTAGGAGCACATAACAGGAGCATCTAACACATTATGGAGGATTAAGGAAGTTTCCTATAGAAATTCAAAACTGAGGTTTGAAAGGTGAGTAACATTTAAGCAGATGAAAACTAGAAATGAGAGACAGCCTAGATGTTTGAAAGAAACAAACAAAAAGTACAGAATGTTTAGAGCACAGAATATATGGGAGTGATTTGAAATGAGGCTGGGAAATTATTAAAAGACAAATTGATAAGTTTGCCTATAAAACATTTAAAGATTTTAAGCTGAGATCAAAGTGGAACATTCTGCACCTGAGAGATAAAACTGCTGATCCTAAAAATTTAGTCATATATGAAGTCTACATGCCAGAGTTTAGTCTATAAGTCACATAGAATTAATTTCTAAGACAATATGTTCTCTGAAAGGTCACCCAGAGTATCTACTACCCAGTGGGCACTTATGTCATCTGAGGCATGATTCTGTCTGTTTCTAAGGAACTTCCCCAAATTTAATCCTTGGCTTATTTAGATGTCCCCACCACATGTGTTCTCCAGATTTAGAAATTCTACTTAACCTCCAAGGTTGGGATCACATTCTGCTTTTTAAAAAAAAAGCTACTCTGATGTTTCCAGACTTAGGTCATGATGTTAAATATCTATACCTAACCATATAAAACAAAATGGTTTTCTTTTCTTAGTGAGGCATGATAGCATGGAAACAATTTTCTCTGGAAGAAATAACACCAATATTTCACTTTCATTTCTGTCACTTGTTCCATCATGTTTGGCAGCTCAGCTAATACAAGTCTCAAAATTCTAGTTAGTTATATTTCTTTAGTTCTCATAGTCTAGGATTGTTAGTTTTCACTACATTTGAAATTAACAATAAAATAATATTACTTACATTTCTAATCAGCTTTTACAATATAAAAGCTATCATAAGCATGGATCCAATCATAATCAATCACTCCATGGTCAAATGCCTGTCGTAACATGTTCAATATTATACACTAGAGTAATGTTTAAAATATCAGTGATAAATCATTTGATATTATAGATGAAACGAGCAAAGTAAGCATTGTATTTTGACCTAGAAGATCTTCAAACTATAATATTAACTGAGTAAAAGAAGAGACAAAACATAGCATAATTTGATTCTAAACAAGTAATAAACAAACCAAAGTCTTTTCTTTTATATGTACATGTGCATATAAAAACATTGGAACAATTATAGTATAATCAGCAAAATTTCAAAAGTGAGACTAGGAAGAATAGTTGAAGGATGCTTTTACACTTTAGAGAATTGTAAATTGTTTGCATTTTCAAACAGCAGTATATTTGTGTTGCTTCTTTTTTATTTAAAGGTCAAAAATTTGAAGTAAATTTTTTGAATTCTGATTACTGGTATTGCATATAATTTTATTTCCAACATTTTGGCATTTCTAGGGATTTTTGCTGATCTTTAATTTGTTTCAGTTCCTGATATTGTCAAAGAAAATTTGCACCAGACAAGTCAAACAGGCAAGGAAGACTTTATTCAAGGTTATTGCAATATGGAAGGAGATTAAACTCACCTCCACTGAAATAAGAGATAAAAGAGAGATTAACCACTAGGGAGAGTAGTAGAAAAGTACTGGAGGACATTAAGGAAGAGATTGGTCAATGTGATTAGGCCATCTGTGTCTCCTAATTGGTGCATATCAAAGTTAGGTTCCTGCCCTCCCATAGAGACTAGGAGACAGGGTCCCTATATTTATTTTTTCCTTTTTTTAATTGAAGTATAGTTGATTTACAATATTATATTTATTTCAGATATACAGCATAGTGATTTGGTATTTTTGCAGATTATACTCCATTAAAAGTTACTACAAGATAATGGCTATAATTCCCTGTGCTAAATAATAGAACTTTTGTTACTTATCTATTTTATACATAGTAGTTTGTATCTTTTAATCCCATACCCCTAATTGCCCCTCCTCCCTTCCCTTTCCCTCTTGGTAAACTAGTTTCCTTTCTGTATCTGTGAGTCTGTTTCTGTTTTGCATATACATTCATTTGTATTATTTTTTAGATTACACATATAAAAGATAACAGTATTTGTCTTTGTCTGACTTATTACACTAACCATAATATTCTCTAGGTCCATCCACATTTCTGCAAATGGTAGAATTTCATTCTTCTTATGGCTGAGTAATATTCCATTTTGTGTGTGTGTGTGTGTGTGTGTGTGTGTGTGTGTGTGTATACCACCTCTTCTTTATCCATTCTTCTGTTGATGGACACTTTTCAAAGAGATGGCTCCCAGATCTTTGAGAAATTTATTCCTGGGCTGTAAAACTGGCAAAAGGCTGGGAGAAGATTTAAATCTCAAAGGGTCAGAGAAAGTTTACAATTTTAAGTTTTCTGAAGTAAATGTTCTAAAGAAAGGGAGATCCAGGCACTTATAGGAAGAGACCTGTCTAAATTTTAGACAAGCTGAGGGGAATATTAAGGACTTCTTGGTCAATACCATACATGTAACATTCCAAAGAGGGCTTTTGAATTGAAAATAAAAGACTCTGTACTGGAGATTTTAACCAAGTCCTTTTCTCTCTCTTTCTCTCCTTCCCTCAACCTTTCTCTTCTCTCTCTCTATAACTGAGAAAAAGAGTACAAAGATAATATACTACCATTTTATAGGAAATTAAATATATTAGAACAGGAATAAAAATGTAACACTGGTAAAGATTTTCTGGGTTAATAAACTTTTCACCTAAGTTATATGATCAGCAATTTTTAAGCGTTAGTCAATTACTTTATAGAATTGCAGAGCGAATTACTGCAAGCCTTTCTAAGTATTTTTCCCCTACTACCTATTGTAAGGAATCGATTATTTGCATTTAGAGGAAGAAAATAAAAAGAAAAGTGACATAATTTTGTTATATTTATGTAACTTTGAGTTGATACCCTATACAGATAATTTGTAAGTAAGAATGCCCTGACTTATGTATCCTTTCTCAGAAGTATGCAGGTCATGGACAATGCCTTTCATTTCTGTACCTCAATAAATTATGTCAATGTCCTCACATGCAGTGGGCATTCCATAAGAACTAGTTGAATTCACAAATGAATGATAATGTGGTGGTTTGGTCTAAGATTAGTTGTAGGAAGATTAGCATTAACTCTCATAGTAGAAATTAAAAGCTGTGTTATTTTTATTTTTATTTTTTTGGTACGCGGGCCTCTCACTGCTGTGGCCTCTCCCGTTGCAGAGCACAGGCTCCGGACGCACACGCCCAGCGGCCGTGGCTCACGGGCCCAGCCGCTCCGCGGCATGCGGGATCCTCCCAGACCGGGTCACGAACCCGCGTCCCCTGCATCGGCAGGCGGACCCTCAACCACTGCGCCACCAGAGAAGCCCCGAGCTGTGTTATTTTTATGAAAAATTAAGTCCCTTGATTTAACAATGTATAAAGGATTAGAAAATCCTATTCAATGCTCGTTTAAAAAGCTCATTTATATTAACATGGACTTGGCCTTTAATAGTGTGGGAGTCAATTTTGGGGGGAAAAGTAAGTGATCATTAGGTTAGCATATTCTTTTATTTCTAAATTACTGCTCTTTTCTCTATTATTATTTTGGAATATCATTTAAAATCCTCTGCAAATTAACAGATGGCCATTTGCAATAAAAAACCTTTTGAAAGAACTTTCAGGTTTTTTTAGTATCAATTTCAAAAAGATTCATTATTATTATTATTTTTAATGCAAACAGTCACCCACTCTTTCTCAACAAACTTTGATAAACATATCATTGGTAGTGGTAATAAGGCTGAGTGTATAGCATACATGTTTATTTCTTATATAACATCCAATAAGTTATCAAATGTAGCAGTTCCTGAGATGTCTATTCTATGCCTGTCCCACTATTGTATTTTGCAAGCACTTAACATGTTTGGTTTCCCAGGTCACAGTGGGAGAGGAATTTTGTTTCAGGATGAATCACACTTTAAGTCTCATCCTTGTCTCCTTTAGATGATATTTAGATGACACTTTGAATTTTAAGACTTTAGAATGAATGCTGGAAAGAGTTAAGACTTTTGGGGGGGTTTGAAATGCAATTAATGTATTTTGCTTATGAGAAGAACGTGAATTTTGTTTGGCCAGAGGCAGAATAATATGGACTGATTGTGTTCCCCCCAGATTCATGTGTTAAGCCATGCCTCCTGGTATGAGGAGGTGGGGTGTTTAAGAGGTAATTAGGATTAGATGAGGTAATGAGAGTAAAAACCTCATGAATCAAATTAGTTCCCTTATAATAAACAATAGAGAGCTTGCTTCTCTTCTCTGCTCTCTGCCATGTGAGGATACAATGAGAAGTTGACAGTCTGCAACGGAGAAGAGAACTCTCACCAGATTCTGACCAGTTGACACCCTAATCTTAGATTACCCAGGCTCCATAACAATGAAAAATAAATTTCTCTATTGTGGTTGCTTACGAATTTTTGATTTTTTACATTTCTGGAAAAAATGATGAAACTCACAGATAATTTAAAAAATAAAATGGTTAATGTTTCACTCAAAGAATGAATACTTAAAATCAGTAACATTGGGATGGGGATCCAAACAAAAGAAACAAATGAACCTAATTGTACTACAAATGAATACTGCATTATAAAGAAAGAATACAGAAAAGAACTAACCTAAGATGCTTTGCGAAACAGTATTTTGTCTATATTCTATAACAATAAAAGTAAGAACCATAAGCAAATGTGTAGCTCTAGCCAGCAGTTTGTTTGGCAAAAGGATATGAGATAGCAATTCCACCTCTATTTCATGTACATTCTAGGACTGAGCTAACACATATTTTATGAATAATGAGAAGCAGGTTTCTTACTGTTAGATAAAGAAAATAAAAAAGTAAGAAGGATAACATTAACTCTGTGGTGTTTGACTGCAATTGGAAGTGTCAGTGTGAAATCAGGCAATAGATAAATATAGATGGATGGATGGATGGATGGATGGATGGATGGATGGATGGATGGATGGATAGAAAGATTAGGAGAAAAAAAGGCTAATGTGTATGTATGTGTATATATATTTATCCATATAGATATAAATATAGATATAGATATAGATACAGATATAGGTATAGATACAGAAATAACTTAACTCTGTCCTCTGACAGTACCTATAGCAGAGACACTCCAATAATAAGTATGCCTAACACTAGGGTCTTAGTTTATGAATTCCAATCTCTAGAAGAAACCTAGGCTCCCTGAAGAAATGGATAATTCCAGAGCTAGGGCACAGATCTTCAAAATGAGACTGGAATGAAAATGAGACATGCCAAATTATGGAATTACTCAAAACATGATGAAGACATGTAATCAATTTTATTTTATATCTTTTATGCTTTATTTTTTAATAGATCTTTATTGGAGTATAATTGCTTCACAATACTGTTAGTTTCTGTTGTACAACAAAGTGAATCAGCCATATGCATACATATACCCCATATCTGCTCCCTCTTGAGCCTCTCTCCCACCCTCCCTATCCCACCACTCTAGGTTGTCACAAAACATCGAGCTGATCTCCCTGTGCTAGGCTGCTGCTTCCCCTTAGCTAACTATTTTACATTTGGTAGTGTATATATGTTGCTGCTACTCTCACTTTGCCCCAGCCTCCCCCTCCCACCTCATGTCCTCAAGTTGATTCTCTATGTCTACACCTTTATCCCTGCCCTGCCACTAGGTTCATCAATACCATTTTTTTTTTTTAGATTCCATATATATGCGTTAGCATATGGCATTTGTTTTTCACTTTCTGACTTACTTCACTCTGTATGACAGACTCTAGGTCCATCCACCTCACTACAAACAACTCAATTTCATTTCTTTTTATGGCTGAGTAATATTCCACTGTATATATGTACCACATCTTCTTTATGCATTCATTTGTTAATGGACATTTAGGTTGCTTCCATGTCCTAGCTATTGTAAATAGTGCTGCAGTGAACATCGTGGTACATGTCTCTTTTTGAATTGTGGTTTTCTCAGGGTATATGCCCAGTAGTGGGATTGCTGAGTCATATGGTAGTTCTATTTTTAGTTTTTTAAGGAACCTCCAGATTGTTCTCCATAGTGGCTGTGTCAATTTACAGTCCCACCAACAGTGCAAGAGGGTTCCCTTTTCTCCACACCCTCTCCAGCATTTACTGTGTGTAGATTTTTTGATGAAGGCCATTCTGACCAGTGTGAGGTGATACTTCATTGTAGTTTTGACTTGCATTTCTCTAGTGAATAGTGATGTTGAGCATCCTTTCATGTGTTTGTTGGTGATCTGTATATCTTCTTTGGAGAAATGTCTATTTAGGTCTTCTGCCCATTTTTGGATTGAGTTGTTTTGTTTTTTGATATTAAGCTGCATGAGCTGTTTGTATATTTTGGAGAATTAATCCTTTGCTCGCTGTTTCATTTGCAAATATTTTCTCCCATTCTGAGGGTTGTCTTTTGGTCTTGTTTATGGTTTCCTTTGCTGTGCAAAAGCTTTGAAGTTTCATTAGGTCCCATTTGTTTATTTTTGTTTTTATTTTCATTACTCTGGGAGGTGGGTCAAAAAAGATCTTGCTGTGGTTTATGTCAAAGAGTGTTTTTCCTATGTTTTCCTCTAAGAGTTTTATAGTGTATGGTTTACATTTAGGTCTTTAATCCATTTGGAGTTTATTTTTGTGTATGGTGTTAGGGAGTGTTCTAATATCATTCTTTTACATGTAGCTGTCCCATTTTCCCAGCACCACTTATTGAAGAGGATGTCTTTTCTCCATCATATATTCTTTCCCCTTTTGTTGTAAATTAGGTGACCATATGTGTGTGGGTCTATCACTGGGCTTTCTATCCTGTACCATTGATCTATATTTCTGTTTTTGTGCCAGTACCATACTGTCTTGATTACTGTAGCTTTGTAGTATAGTTTGAAGTCAGGGAGCCTGCTTCCTCCAGCTCCATTTTTCTTTCTCAAGATTGCTTTGGCTATTCAGGGTCTTTTGTTTTTCTTTACAAATTGTGAAATATTTTGTTCTAATTCTGTGAAAAATGCTATTGGTAGTTTGATAGGGATTGCATTGAATCTGTAGATTGCTTTGGGTAGTATAGTCATTTTCACAATGTTGATTCTTCCAGTTCAAGAACATGGTATATTTCTCCATCTGTTTATGTCATCTTTGATTTCTTTCATCAGTGTTTTATAGTTTTCTGAGTACAAGTCTTTCACTTCCTTAGGTAGGTTTATACCTAGGTATTTTACTCTTTTTGTTGTGATGGTAAATGGGATTGTTTCCTTAATTTCTCTTTCTGATTTTTCTTTGTTAGTGTATAGGGATGCCAGAGATTTCTGTGCATTAATTTTGCATCCTGCAACCTTACCAAATTCATTGATTATTTCTAGTGGTTTTCTGGTGGCATCTTTAGGCTTTTCTATGTAAAGTATCATGTCGTCTGCAAACAGTGATAGTTTTACTTCTTCTTTTCCAATTTGTATTCCTTTTATTTCTTTTTCTTCTCTGATTGCCGTGGCTAGGACTTCCAAAACTATGTTGAATAAGTGGCAAGAGGGACATCCTTGTCTTGTTCCTGATCTTAGTGGAAATGCTTTCAGTTTTTCACCATTGAGTATGATATTTGCAGTGGGTTTGTCGTATATGGCTTTTATTATGCCCATTTTCTGGAGAGTTTTTCTCATAAATGAGGTTGAATTTTGCAGCTTTTTCTACATCTATTGAGATGATCATATAGTTTTTATTCCTTAATTTGTTAAAGTGGTGCATCACATTGATTGATTTGTGTATATTGAAGAATCCTGGCATCCCTGGGATAAATCCCAGTTGATCATGGTGTATGATCCGTTTAATATGTTGTTGGATTCTGTTTGCTAGTATTTTGTTCAGGAATTTTGCATCTATGTTCATCAGTGATATTGGTGTAAAATTTTCTTTTTTTGTGATATCTTTTTCTGGTTTTGGTATTAGGGTGATGGTGGCTTCATAGAATGAATTTGGGTGTGTACCTCCTGCTATTTTTTGGAAGAGTTTGAGAAGGATCAATGTTAGCCCGTCTCTGAATGTTTGATAGAATTCACCTGTGAAGCCATCTGGTCCTGGACTTTTGTCTGTTGGAAGATCTTCAATTACAGTTTCAATTTCATTACCTTGATAGCTCTGTTTATATTTTCTAATTCTTCCTGGTTGTCTTGGAAAATTGTACCTTTCCAAGAATTTGTCCATTTCTTCGTGGTTGTCCATTTTATTGCCATAGAGTTGTTTGTAGTAGTCTCTTATAATCCTTTGTATTTCTGCAGTGTCAGTTATAATTTCTCCTTTTTCATCTGTAATTTTATTGATTTGCGTCCTCTCCCTTTTTTTCTTGATGAATCTGGCTAATGGTTTATCAATTTTGTTTACCTTCTCAAAGAAGCAGCTTTTACTTTTATTGATCTTTGCTACTGTTTTCTTCATTTCTATTTCATTTATTTCTGCTCTGATCTTTATGACTTCTTTCCTTCTAGTAATATTGGGTTTTTTTGTTCTTCTTTCTCTAGTTGCTTTAGGTGTAGGGTTAGATTGTTTATTTAAGATTTTTCTTGTTTCCTGAGGTGAGATTGAATTGCTATAAACTTCCCTCTTAGAACGGCTTTTGCTGCATCCCATAGGTTTTGGGTCGTTGTGTTTTCGTTGTCATATGTTTCTATGCATTTTTTTAATTTTTTGTGTGATTTCTTCAGTGATCTCTTGGTTATTTAGTAGCACAGTGTTTAGTCTCCATGTATTTGTGTTTTTTCCAGTTTTTTTCCTGTAATTGTTTTCCAATCTCATAGCATTGTGGTCAGAAAAGACGCTTGATATGATTTAAATTTTCTTAAATTTTCCAAGGCTTGGGGCTTCCCTGGTGGCGCAGTGGTTGAGGGTCTGCCTGCCAATGCAGGGGACACGGGTTCGTGCCCTGGTCCGGGAGGATCCCACATGCCGTGAAGCAGCTAGGCCTGTGAGCCATGGCCGCTGAGCCTACACGTCTGGAGCCTGTGCTCCACAATGGGAGAGGCCACAACAGTGAGAGGTCCGCGTATCACACACACACAAAAAATTCCAAGGCTTGATTTGTGACCCAGGATGTGATCTATCCTGGAGAATGTTCCATGTGCACTTGAGAAGAAAGTGTATTCTGCCACTTATGGGTGGAATATTGTATAAATATCGATTATATCTATCTGGTCTATTTTGTCATTTAAAGATTGTGTTTCCTTATTTCTGTTTGGATGATTTGTCCATTGGTGTAAGTGAGGTGTTAAAGTACCCTACTATTATTGTGTTATTGTCGATGTCCCCTTTCATGGTTGTTAGCATTTGCCTTATGTATTGATGTGCTCCTGTGTTGGGTGCATAAACATTTATAATTGTTACATCTTCTTTTTGTATTGATCCCTTGATCATTATGTAGTGTCCTTCCTTATCTCTTGTAACAGTCTTTATTTTAAAGTCTATTTATCTGATACAAATATTGCTACTCCAGCTTTCTTTTGATTTCCATTGCATGGAATATTTTTTTCCATCCCTTCACTTTCAGTATGATGTGTATCTCGTTTAGGCAGCATATACATGGGTCTTGTTTTTGTATCCATTCAGCCAGTCTGTATGTTTTTGGTTGGGGCATTTAATCCATTTACATGTAATAGATTTTAAAAACCAATTTAAAGAAGCTTCCAATGGGAAAATATGAGACAATCTGAGCAACAAATTATAATGATCCATTCTATAATGGATTGTTACACAAAGAATAATGTCAAAATACATGAATCTGTACTGATGTACATGGGCAATTCAATACACAAATTAATAAAAAAGGGAAGAAAGTAAAATTAATCATTACAGCAAAGTTACAACTTATAAAATACATGTTGAAAATAAAATTCCAGCATGGCAAATATCACAGTGGTAAGTGTTACAGGCAAAACTCATCAAAGGATGATAAAAATGGTGGAAAAGTATAATTAGAAACAATCTCAAAGAATCCCTGCAAAAGATATTTTTAATTAAAATAAGTAAAAATATTAAGTTTACAGTAGAGAAACTGAGCAGATAATACCAAGTGACAAAGTTAACATAACTAACAGTGATATACATTGACACCATGTACCTCCTGATATGCTGCATTGAGAATACAGAGTCACTTCTGTGTCAATCTGGCCAGGTTTGCATAAATATATTTAACCATGAGGAAATATCAGACAAATCCAACTTCAACATAATAACTGGCCAATACTTTTCCAAAAAAAATCTCAAAGTCTTAAAAGACAGACTGAAAAGCTGTTTCAGAATAAAGGAGACTACAACAATATGACAACTATATCTGATGTTTGACCAGAAAATTACATTAGCAGGACAATTGTTAAAATTTCAAATTGTTCTGTAGATTTGATAATACTATTATGTGTATTAATTTTCTGGTTTTCTTATTTGTACTGTGGTTTGGTAATTCAATTTTGAGGACTATGGTAGAATTTTCAAACTGATTTTGCAACTTTTTTTCATCTGAAAATTCTTTCAATATAAAAGTTAAGAGAAAAATTAAACATAAAATAATACCTCATACATGCTGAGTCATAGTGTATATGCTTTCTGTTCAGAAGAGAGAAATAATATGTGGGATTTGTTATGAAAGCTTCCAAAAAGGAAAGGGGATTTATGGCAGACCTTGAATGGAGAAAAAGGGAAGTTCTGTTTTTAAAAAATATAAGGGATTATCTAAGTGGAAGAACAGAATATTTGTTTTGGTGAGAATGTGGTGAGGATACAAGTGTCATCCAAAGAGTAAATTAATTTACGAGAATAAAGATCACAGTAACCAACTGACCATCTTAAAAATTTTTTAACTTAACTTGATAAACTCCTTATATACTTGCTATAGTCAAAAGTAAATATATATTCTTTGTTATAAACATGCTTTCATAAATGATTAATATTTCTCATACTTTAATAACTAAAATTCACAAGAAAGAGATGGTAACCCCACATGGAAAATGAATAGGAAAAATGAACCTATTGCAAATGAATAATATAACTGCACTGAAGGGAAGGGGCAGAGAAAAGTAATGATCTAAGTAACTTTTGATGTCATTTTAAATTTGAGCTAAGCTATGTTATGAAAAACAAATAAAATTATTACTAATTTCTCTGGCAGACCTAGTTAGAGATATAATATCTGGTATAGCAATCATATCAGAAGTGTATGTAATAAAGATGAACATAATCCTGAATTTGTGGTTTGAAGACCAGAATCTATATTCCTTATTTGCCGTATAGTATTTGACATTGTTAAGTTATTTGATTATTTGAGTCCCAGTTTTCTCTTTTCTAAATGAGAGCAGTGTGATGAAATAATAATGACACTGGATGTGGAAATATAACCAACTTATTTTTCATTTTCGGATGTTTCTTACAAGTTGTTGTAAACAGACTTTTTTTTTCCTGAGTCTTTGTGACTTCTTTTGCAAATGAGGATGATTATCATGAACCATAGAGAGATATTTGGTTTTTAGAGTTAAATAGGGTTAAGTGTGCGAGAATTTTGTTAGTGTATGAAGCTTCATACAAACATACATTTACGGTAATGGTTGTTTGTTAAGAGAAAGCTTTCTGATGCATCCTCTACGATGCACCCTGTTTTTTTCCATAACTCCAGGATTGATCAGGGTGCCTAAAGCATGATGTGCATTCAAATAATCACTGACTTTTATTATATGTATTAAATCATGGATTTATGTATTTCAAAGTGTAGAAATAATACCTCATGTGATGCACAGACATTGTAGCTTTAGTGAATGGATTACACTTTGAAATTCATTCTTAATAGTTTATGGTCTTTTTGTTACTCAGAAAATTGTTATGGTCTTGCTCATAACAGCAAGGTGCTGTATACTAGAATCAGTAAATCTTAGCATATCATAGCACTAAAACAAGCTGGCTTTACACTATTGAATGTAGGGCATTTTATGCCGTTATCCCATTTTAATTGTTACATTCACTCAAGTCTTAAAGATTACATGGGTAGGAATTTCTAAACAAAAGTTAAGTGAATATTCTTGTTACTTAATTTAATGTGTAAGTATCCAATTATTAAGTTTATATACAAATTTCTCTATTTTTTTGACATTTCTCAAGGGAATATATTTATGTGACACATTTAAAGCACAAATCGCCTAAGGTTTAGAAGAAAATTATAATATTTATTAGGGTAATTTAGTTTTACTTATAAAAAACTGCATATACTATATATAATTATCTAGAAACAAAGCATAGCTTTATATTTTGTTTGTTTCTTTGTTGGTTTGTTTGTATTTTAGTGTGAGTTGTTGAAAGCTAGACTTTTCTCTGGGCTGGCTCACACTGAGTAAAATTGTATACGAATTACTCAACAATATGTTTTTTCAACATTCTTCTTATTCCACAACATGATGAACAAATGTTACTTCCTGCAATAAATAATAACTAGGTTTAATATGGTTTCCTATTAGAGTTTAGATGCAATTCCAGCAGTAATTTTCCAACTTCTCTTTGAATAATTAAATGTTGCAGATAGAAATATGTCTCTAGAATGGAAGTAATAACAGTATTTAACGTAACTGACATGATTTACCAATTTGGTATTCTTCATTTTCCCCAACTTAGCTGCATTATCAGAAAATGAAATGGCAGCTCTCAGGTATCAATAATGCATGGATTTATCAAGTTATTAAATATGTGTTAAAATAAACGTGGCATTATTTTATCTGATGGTTGCCTTAGCGTGTTCTTTGTGATTAGTAGCCAGTAAATTGCTATTGAAGGATAGAGCGCCAAAGCATTGACCATGTATGCAAATTCATATATGCATGCTTTGAATTTGCTGGATATTTAGATATAATTCTGATTATTTATTTTAAATGATATACTTTTAGTGCCTTCAGATTCACAAAATGAGAAAAATAACTCTTCCTAGGATTTCAAATAAAAATTTTGGCTAGCATCAAAACCTTCACATTATTCCAGAAAGTTTGCACATTCTGATGTTGAGTTGAGTTCATTAGGAATATATATTTATAAGAGTTGTTGACTGAAAATATATCTGGTTCCAAAACATCATGCTTTTCTTTAAAAGAAAATAAAATCATTGTGAACCTTAGTGCATAATACATGAAGAAATTATGCATTCTCTTCTTATATGAAACTTTGCTTTCTCTTTTTAAGTAAATATCTGCATGTATATTATTGAACTAACCAAGTGATAATTCTGAAAACAGAAGAGAATAAGGAGAAAAGTATAGATTGATTTTACTTGTAAAAGGTTATTAAAAGTTTTAAATAAAATATTAACTATTTGAAAGCCATAGTATATAAAACTATAATATGTATATTAAATTAATGTAGTAGATTAAAAATATCGTAATCTAAGGTGTTAGAAGAGAGAAGAAAGAGACCCTAAAAGCAGTGGCTTATCAATAGTAGATTTTTATTTATCTCACACATAATAGTCAAAAATGGACATCTGGCTGATGAGATGGTTCTGCTTCCTTAACATGTGGATTCCAAGTATAGAGGAGGGAAAAATTGCCCCTCTACCCCTCTTGTAGCCAGATTAATAATAAAACTGACACAAGGTAGATTAACATGAGAAAAAAAAAACCCAAATTTTAATTCATGCATATGGAAGTCTCATATGGGATCTAAGAAGTGGCCAAAGCAGGCAGCTTTTATACTTTTTAGATAAAGAAACCATAAATGTGTGAAGAATTGACAGAGAAAGAAACTTAGGCTTTGGTGCTTAATTAGTGAAGAATCTAAACGGAGTTTGGGCTTGGGGTAATAAATTAAAGAAGTAACAAGGTTTATTTATATAGGCTTTTGACCCAAATCTCCTTTCTCTGGTGCTAAGAGTGTCCTTCTACTTCCAAATACTCAGAGTGCACCTTTCACATGAGAGACTTATTTCCTACTTTCAGGAAGACAGAAAGGAGAATCAGAGTGTTCCTCTTGTATTGGTCACTTACTTTGTAACTTTAATTCAAAACAATCAATATGCTGTTGAGGCACATTTTTGAGAGGACTACCCTGAGGAGCCAAGATTCTGAGGGAAGAGAGAGCGAGAGCGAGAGAGCGAGAGAGCGAGAGAGAGCGAGAGCGAGAGCGAGAGCGAGAGCGAGAGCGAGAGAGAGAGAGAGAGAGAGAGAGAGAGGGTGGTATGGGGGTGGGGGTCGCAAATGTACATAATGGACACTGGGGCATGGGTAGCAGGTAGCAATCACTGCTATGGTGACTCCTGTCATTGCCCTTTTGAGTGTATCCTTTTTCCTACAAAAACAATATGCAAATTCTTTACAAGGGAGAAAATTATCTGTTCTATCAGTTATGGAATATGGCTGACAGTTAAGGAACTCTGGGTTCATGCAAAGTCATGTCCATCATGTCTAGATATAGTTTTATGTGGTCTGATATCTTATTAACTGGAAGAAAAGTTATTTTCCCATCTCCACTTTATACCACTCACCTGCTACATAATGTGGAATTAAAAGAAGTTTTCTTTTAAATCTCCTATATAGAACATACAGAATGAAACCCATATCAGTCAGTTGCCCCTATCTACTGCAGGGAAAGGCTTACAAAGTCTCCTTGCCCTGGGAATGGAATAAGTTCCTCACTTAGCCTGTAAGACATCCTCATATCCAGCTCTGTTAGAGCAAATCCTTTTCTCATTGTTTTCTATGGCCAATAGCATTAATTTGGGGACTTTTCCCCCTCTTGCTATTGTCATTCACAGCCAAAACTGCAGAACTTTCATAGGCAGCTTCCTGACGGAACAAGTTTGGGGACTGAATTTTTATGTAGGCCAAACTTGTTATTTCCTTGAAATGAAATTCTCTCAAAAACTTTGCAAGATTCAGGAACTGTCAATAAATTCCATGTGAAAGTAATATAAGTAATATTTCCTTTTCAGTAATTGTTCATATAGTTGTTAAATAGTATGGTAGCTTTAAAGCATGTCCATAAGTACTTGGAAAAACAGGGAAAACTTGATTGTATTTTCATGAGGTTTTAAAAATGTTATCCAAAATACTTAGTTTTCATGAGGGAAAAAAATATTCCTTTCCTTTGTGTGCATATGTGGAAAATCTCAGAACAATGACAATAAATAAATTTCAGATGACTGGGACTGAAAAAATCAACAAAGTAGGAAGTAAGCTAGTTAGTGATGTAAGAATTAGATGGCTTAGTATTATAATAATGATATACAACCTTTTTATATAATAAGAGAATAAAAGCCTGATCAGAAAAGAGGTGAAAAATCCACTAGGATATCTACAACTCATGGAAAACTCTATCACTGTAATTCTTAACAGACCAAGCATATTACTTGTATTGTCTCGAGATCATCAAAATTTTATTGACCTGTGATATGTACCAAAGGCTGATAAAGACAACATTGTTATATTTGATAGTATTCTCGATTGTTATTGCCACTCCTAAAATTATGCTCAGAAGGAATTATGCTCAGGTTTCTAAATAGACAGAGATTATAAAACAGTATATTAGCATACTAATTTGAGCAATCTTGAGTTAGGTTCTATAAAAAGTGAAGCAGGAAAGAGTATAGAATACGTTTTTGTTCACTCTATTGAAATAAATCTCTCACAAGTATGCTGCAGTTAAGCTTCAGCAGTAGGAAAAGTAACTTGGAATGTGGTGCTCAAGGAGATATAGATAAATTAAATTCTGAAAAATTTCTATTTCAGTATCAGTTGGAAACAGTAGAGACAGAGATGAATTTCACTAATGCTAGCATAAACCACCAATTAGAAGTGAGTCAGTCGAATTGTTCAGAAAGAAGAGAACTATAAATCACAAATTAATCTTATCAAGAATTATAAGAAAAGGAAATGAAGGAACAAGGAATGTTATCTTTCAATACAATGGCACATAAATTGGATGTATTCATTAACACAAAAGAGAAAATTATTTGTAATGATTGTGTATCCTTTCTTTGTATTTAAAGTTTTAGTTCCAGGTTTCATGACCTAATGGGATTTTTCTTATAAGTACTTCATACAGCATTGTTGAGTTGCTTTACACAATATTCATAAATTTCTATGGTAAAACTTAAACCATAGATGAATTTTTAAATACTTTAAGAAAAGAGCCAGACAGTATGTACATAACAAGCATGAGACATAAATCTGATGTGGGCTTTCTATTTTTTAACTTTTCTTTTAGTTTTTATTCAGTAATGGACACAATTTTGTTCCTAAGAGGTTTAGAATAATTGCAAGCAACATTGTCAGTCTAGTAACTTTCAGCTATAAGAGTAGCAACAATACACTCAACACGAAGAGGAAATGTTTTTCAATGAAAATTTAACTTTTCATCCCTATTTCAAGGGCAGAGAAAAAGCATCTGTGGTATATATCTCCCAAACTATATTTACTTATTTCATACTTCGGCATTCTTTGATAGGAGAATGGAGCAGAGAGTGAAGGCTGTCCTTCGTTACCACAACATAGAGGGTTGTCACAGTGCAATGGTGGCATCTACTGACATATGATATATATGACATGAAATTGCCTAGATTTTTCCCCAGGTCTTCTTTTCCTAGAGCATACCATGTCTAGATGCTGAAAAGACATGGCTCAAATCGGCACTTTCAATTTGATATGAAGAAATTTAAAGCCAACACCGAAAACAGTGCAGGGCTGAAAGCAACACTAAAAACAATTAATCAAGATTTTTAATTTTTTTCTGATGGGGCAAAAGAATAATAAGAAAATATATGGTCAATATTTTTCTCACAACAATTTCATGTTTGTCACTGTGTTCCAAGGTAATCAGAGATGGCATGGTAAAGTTGAACAATGGAAAGTCAGAAAGTCTATTATAGATAGGTAGATAGATAGACAGACAGGTGGATAGATAGATAAGCACTGAGCTGCACTGTGGAAAGTAAAAAGGAGATTAAGGCCCTAGGAACTCTATAATCTAGTAATAAAGGCATATATTAAGTAGAGGATCACAGAAATATATACTCAGTATTACCCTGACTTAGGGAAAATAATTGTATGAAAAAAATAATTCAGAAAGGTAGTGTCAGTGTCAGTGTAGACTACGAAAAGGTTCAACATTTCTTCTATAAGTAATATTCTAAACCAGAGTAACTTTCTTCTATTCCTTTTATTTTGTGGCAGAAATGGCTGATTCATTAATTATGTTTAATGTTCTACCTGGAAATTTAATCCAACAAATTACTGAACTATTCGGTTAGTGCACTGAATTACAGCAGAGATGCCTTATTGTAGGATACTGGGAGCTACATGGAATGGTTACAGTCAGGGCACTGTATCTCTGTGATTACCCATTCAACACCCCAAGGATGAACCAACTCAGGACAGTGTCCCATTCCATTCCCTGACGTGGAATCTATTTCTTCCAACTACCCTTAGTAGTTCTTTACCTACTTCAATTTCTCAAAATCCAATAAGTCTATTCCTTAATCCATGAAGCCGTGTTTTATACACTGCCAAAATATGTGTAAAAACACATAATTGCCTGTGATACAACAACTGTAAATAGTTGTGTGTGTATATTCATCATGTTTTTTTTTAAATTTTAATTTCCTGTATATTATGATGTCTTGACATCCTAAAAAAACCCAAAAAACAAGCTTTCAGTCTAGGTACAGAATGCCCCTCCCTGGGTGAGCCGATTAGTAAATTCTTAGAGATAGCATTGACTCAGGAAACGTGTCTTTGATATGCAAACTAACCAATAGAGAGACATACCTCCTCCGGTTCCTGCACCCTAGGAGGCAACATTCCTCTGTCTTAAGCATCCCAAGGCCAGGCACTAAACAACTAGGGACCACCCTTATATAGCCTACTGAAATTATTCAAACAAGCCCATCCTTAGTCAGTTACCCAGCCCTGTCTTACCTTTCCTGCATAAACCCTGATAAAGGCTCTAGCCTAAACCTAGTGCTTTATCCTGTTTCTGCTTCCTGACCAAAACCTGGTGTTCCTCCTGCGACCCTGTGCTTGGAGCTGTGCCTCTTGTTTCTAGGGCAACTAAGAGTAACATTGAAAATTTCTTTCAATGCATTGACCACTCTATGTCATCATTCAGTCACCTTTATAAATTAAGACGCAGAATGTTTCAGAGAAAAGGGTTGGGAGAAGTTCAATTATTTACTACTTATATTGCATTAAATGAACTTAATGAAATATCTCCTTGTATTAAAAAAAATTGGAAATTTGATTTTGCCAGAAAGCACTTTTTCTCTCAAACAGAAAGCTTTGGACTATTATTGTTACAGAAGACTAGATTTACTTATTTGTACAAATACTGCAAATGATTTTGTCATTTGGAGACGTTGAAATGTGGAGCTTGTATCATTCTTCATAGCTATAAACAATCATCAAATTCCATACAAAATTGCTCAATTTTCCTTCAATCTGAGTAAACACTATTTACTTCAAGGCTGATATAGAGCACAATGTGAAAAAGAAAACTTTATGCTATCATATGATAGATGAAAAAGGTTCCCGTTTTATCATTGTTAAAGTCTGCTATGAAAGTAAGAGGGTATAAAATTTTGAATAGCTATTAAGTAACTCAGGTTTTTGACAGTCTTCATGAAAAATATGGCAATTCTTGGATAACACAAAGTGTGCACTACTATGAATCTGGATGACTTATTTCACCCAAGTACTTCAAGACCAGGAGACCTTACTGTGTCCATCGTTATTTTTAATTTTTTGAAACTCTGTTGCTTTCCCTATAAAGCTAAGAGCACTTGGATACAGAGTCATATTGGACCATGTTTTAAATACTTTACATGAAATGATTTTTATCATTGGTGACCTAGAGAAGAGTAGTTTGATGAGTGCTAGAGGCAAAGACAGATTGGAGCAGGTTCAAGACGGAATGGGAAGAAGTAAGTAGGAAACAGAGCTAGAGAATATAGACAACTTTTGGGAGAGGCTTTAACTCTAAAGTGGAACAATGGAGAATTTAGAAAACATTCATGTTTACTTTTAGATGGTTGTATAAATCAGTACAGACTTAGTAATGGTCTGTGTCCTTATACAGAATATCTGAAGTATAATATAATATGTGGACTAAGGGATAGTTCTGCTTGCTCACATCATGGGTGGACATAATAACAGCTGCTACCAAGTAAGCAGTCAGTATGCATTAAGCACTCTTGCAAGTGCTTTACATGCGTTATCAAATGTTCTCTAGACACACAAAAAAATCTAGAATAGAAATGATATTATCTTACTTTTATAGAAAGAAACCAAGCCACAGACAAGTTAGGGACTTACCAAAGTTTACAAAGATATATAGTTGGAGAACAAAAGTCCAAACAGTATATTCTTTTTACCAAAATTAGTAAATTTCCATTATGCAGAACTCTTTCTGCTTTGGGATTGTGAGGAGAAATACCCAGAGACCAGGTTGAAGTGTATCATATACAACCTAGATGCCTTGAAAAGAGTTTGTAGAGAGGATATGGAAGATTTTGAGACTTATGTATGGCATGAGTGTGGCTGTGGCTTAGAAATTGACAGTGTTACCTGAAAAGGATTTGCACATGTGAAAGAGATATTGACAGTGCAATGGCCAGATTGCATACTATTGAAATAGTACATGAAATAAAGACATAAGATCTTATCTATGGTATTACCACATGAATAGAGAAAGGAGACTGAATTCCACAAAATGAATCATTTACTCAGACATGATGGCACGGGGAAAGAGAAAAAGGTCTAACATTCAATTCCAAATGATGAAACTTGGGTGGCTTAGAGAATATGTTATCAAGAACCAATACAGAGTTGATTTGGGTAAAAAATGGTGGGATTATCTTAAACATAGTTTTATAAAATGGACAAAAAATATTTTAAAACATGAGAATAGAACACTGGAGAGGGATCCTAATGGTAAATGTGCCTTTGGATATCTTCTGAATAAAACTGATATCCATTAATTAAGTCATTTAGAAATATTTCATCGCCTACTCTCCTCTGAGCTCTTAGATGTTGCAAGTATAGGACTGAAATAGATAGAGACCTTGTCTGCTTTCAGCAGTTTTACTGCAAAATAGAGAAGGTAAAGTACTTTGTGGTAATTGTCTAAAAAATCAAGGTAGATATTATAAGAGCATAGATGAGAACCCCTAATCTAGATTTGGAGATAAATATCAGGAAAGACTTTCAGAGCAGATGGAATTTTCATGAGAGAAAAGAGAAAATATGAAAAAAAACTAGAGGTTTGGAAAACATCTGAAAATAAGGGCAAGGGAGTCAAGGGCAAGAAGGAAGAATTTCTTGGAAGATGACCAATAAATATACAGACTTTTTTGCTAAGCAAAGTGAAATAGTGATTTAAGAAGAAACATTTAACAAATCTCACCTAAAGCTTTCAGATATAAAACTAAAAGAGTACATATGACTTGTAGCTGAGTAGCTTCCTCTCAGGCAGCTCTCTGAACACGTTAAATTAAATAATAGGTGTCTGTTTAGGAAGCAGAGGCAGGAAACAAGGGCTAACACCTTAAAAAGAAGAAAGGTAAAACACAATAGTTACACAAAATTGTAAAAGCTTTGGCATGAAGACAGAGACATCCCTTATGCTGATCAGAACTTGAGAACAGACCAACATAAAGCTGGTCCCCCAGCATAAAGCTGGACCCTGAACACTGAACCAAAATGAACACAAAGAAGGGTTAGTGAGGGAGCTTCCGGGAAGATGGCGGAAGAGTAAGACGCGGAGATCACCTTCCTCGCCACAGATACACCAGAAATACACCTACATGTGGAACAACTCCTACAGAACACCTACTGAATGCTGGCAGAAGAACTCAGACCTCCAAAAAGGCAAGAAACCCCCCCACGTACCTGGGTAGGGCAAAAGAAAAAAGAATAAACAGACACAAAAGGATAGGGACGGGACCTGCACCAGTGGGAGGGAGCCGTGAAGGAGGAAATGTTTCCACACACTAGGAAGCCCCTTCGCGGGCGGAGACTGCGGGGGGCGGAGGGGGAAAGCTTCAGAGACACGGAGGAGAGCACAGCAACAGGGGTGCGGAGGGCACACCGGCGACAGACTCCCGCACAGAGGATCAGGGCCGACCGGCACTCACCAGTCCGAGAGGCTTGTCTGCTCACTCACCAGGGCGGGCGGGGCTGGGAGCTGAGGCTCGGGCTTCGGTCGGAGCGCCGAGAGAGGACTGGGGTTGGAGGCGTGAACACAGCCTGAAGGGGTTAGTGCGCCACGGCTGGCCGGGAGGGAGTCCGGGGAAAAGTCTGGACCTGCCGAAGAGGCAAGAGACTTTTTCTTCCCTCTTTGTTTCCTGGTGCGCGAGGAGAGGGGATTAACAGCGCTGCTCAAAAGAGCTCCAGAGACGGGCGCAAGCCGCGGCTAAAAGCGCGGACCCCAGAGACCGGCATGGGACGCTAAGGCTGCTGCTGCCGCCACCAAGAAGCCTGTGTGCGAGCACAGGTTACTATCCACACCCCCCTTCCGGGGAGCCTGTGCAGCCTGCTGCTGCCGGGGTCCCGGGATCCAGGGACAACTTACCCGGGAGAACGCACGGCGCGCCTCAGACTGGTGCAACGTCACGCCGGTCTCTGCCGCCACAGGCTCGCCCCGCCCTCCGTGCCCCTCCCTCCCCCCACCCCGAGTGAGCCAGAGCCCACGAATCAGCGGCTCCTTTAACCCCATCCTGTCTGAGCGAAAAACAATCGCCCTCCGGCGACCTACACGCAGAGGCGGGGCCAAATCCAAAGCTGAGCCCCTGGGAGCTGTGAGAACAAAGAAGAGAAAGGGAAATCTCTCCCAGCAGCCTCAGAAGCAGCGGATTAAAGCTCCACAATCTACTTGATGTACTCTGCATCTGTGGAATACATGAATAGACAGTGAATCATCCCAAATTAAGGAGGTGAACTTTGAGAGCAAGATTTATGATTTTTTCCCCTTTTCCTCTTTTTGTGAGTCTGTATGTGTATGCTTCTGTGTGAGATTTTGTCTGTATAGCTTTGCTTCCACCATTTGTCCTAGGGTTCTATCCGTCCATTTTTAAAAAAAAAATTTTTTTTCTTAATATTTCTTATTTTAATAACTTTATTATATTTTATCTTACTTTATTTTACTTTATCTTCTTTCTTTCTTTTTTCCTTCCTTCCCTCCTTCCTTCCTTCCTTCCTCCCTCCCTCCCTTCTTTCTTTCTTTCTTTCTTTCTACTTCTACTAATTCTTTCTTTCTACTTTTTCTCCCTTTTATTGTGAGCCTTGTGGATGAAAGGCTCTTGTTACTGCAGCCAGGAGTCTGTGCTGTGCCTCTGAGGTGGGAGAGCCAACTTCAGGACACTGGTCCACAAGAGACCTCCCAGCTCCACATAATATCAAACGGCGAAAATCTCCCAGAGATCTCCATCTCAACACCAGCACCCAGCTTCACTCAATGACCAGCAAGCTACAGTGCTGGACATCCTATGCCAAACAACTAGCAAGACAGGAACACAACCCCACCCATTAGCAGAGAGGCTGCCTAAAATCATAATAGGTCCACTGACACCCCAAAACACACCACCAGACGTGGACCTGCCCACCAGAAAGACAAGATCCAGCCTCATCCACCAGAACACAGGCACTAGTCCCCTCCACCAGGAAGCCTACACAACCCACTGAACCAACCTTAGCCACTGGGGACAGACACCAAAAACAACGGGAACTACGAACCTGCAGCCTGCAAAAGGAGACCCCAAACACAGTAAGATAAGCAAAATGAGAAGACAGAAAAAACACACAGCACATGAAGGAGCAAGAGAAAAACCCACCAGCCCTAACAAATGAAGAGGAAATAGGCAGTCTACCTGAAAGAGAATTCAGAATAATGATAGTAAAGATGATCCAAAATCTTGGAAACAGAATAGACAAAATGCAAGAAACATTTAACAAGGACCTAGAAGAACTAAAGATGAAACAAACAATGATGAACAATACAATAAATGAAATGAAAAATACTCTAGATGGGATCAATAGCAGAATAACTGAGGCAGAAGAACGGATAAGTGACCTGGAAGATAAAATAGTGGAAATAACTACTGCAGAGCAGAATAAAGAAAAAAGAATGAAAAGAACTGAGGACAGTCTCAGAGACCTCTGGGACAACATTAAACACACCAACATTCGAATTATAGGGGTTCCAGAAGAAGAAGAGAAAAAGAAAGGGACTGAGAAAATATTTGAAGAGATTATAGTTGAAAACTTCCCCAATATGGGAAAGGAAATAGTTAATCAAGTCCAGGAAGCACAGAGAGTCCCATACAGGATAAATCCAAGGAGAAATACGCCAAGACACATATTAATCAAACTGTCAAAATTTAAATACAAAGAAAACATATTAAAAGCAGCAAGGGAAAAACAACAAATAACACACAAGGGAATCCCCATAAGGTTAACAGCTGATCTTTCAGCAGAAACTCTGCAAGCCAGAAGGGACTGGCAGGACATATTTAAAGTGATGAAGGAGAAAAACCTGCAACCAAGATTACTCTACCCAGCAAGGATCTCATTCAGATTTGATGGAGAAATTAAAACCTTTACAGACAAGCAAAAGCTGAGAGAGTTCAGCACCACCAAACCATCTTTACAACAACTGCTAAAGGAACTTCTCTAGACAAGAAACACAAGAGAAGGAAAAGACCTACAATAACAAACCCAAAACAATTAAGAAAATGGGAATAGGAACATACATATTGATAATTACCTTAAATGTAAATGGACTAAATGCTCCCACCAAAAGACACAGATTGGTTGAATGGATACAAAAACAAGACCCATATATTTGCTGTCTACAAGAGACCCACTTCAGACCTAGAGACACATACAGACTGAACGTAAGGGGATGGAAAAAGGTATTTCATGCAAATGGAAACCAAAAGAAAGCTGGAGTAGCAATTCTCATATCAGACAAAGTAGACTTTAAAATAAAGACTATTAGAAGAGACAAAGAAGGACACTACATAATGATCAAGGGATCACTCCTAGAAGAAGATATAACAATTGTAAATATTTATGCACCCAACATAGGAGCACCTCAATACATAAGGCAAATACTAACAGCCATAAAAGGGGAAATCGACAGTAACACATTCATAGTAGGGGACTTTAACATCCCACTTTCACCAATGGACAGATCATCCAAAATGAAAATAAATAAGGAAACACAAGCTTTAAATGATACATTAAACAAGATGGACTTAATTGATATTTATAAAACATTCCATCCAAAAACAACAGAATACACATTTTTCTCAAGTACCCATGAAACATTCTCAAGGATAGATCATATCTTGTGTCACAAATCAAGCCTTGGTAAATTTAAGAAAATTGAAATTGTATCAAATATATTTTCTGACCACAACGCTATGATTCTAGATATCAATTACAGGAAAAGATCTGTAAAAAATACAAACACATGGAGGCTAAACAATACACTACTTAATAACGAAGTGATCACTGAAGAAATCAAAGAGGAAATTAAAAAAAATACCTAGAAACAAATGACAATGGAGACACGACAACCCAAAATCTGTGGGATGCAGCAAAGCAGTTCTAAGAGGGAAGTTTATAGCAATACAATCCTACCTTAAGAAACAGGAAACATCTTGAATAAACAAACTAACCTTGCACCTAAAGCAATTAGAGAGAAGAACAAAAAAAACCCCAAAGTTAGCAGAAGGAAAGCAATCATTAAAATCAGATGAGAAATAAATGAAAAAGCAATGAAGGAAACGATAGCAAAGATCAATAAAACTAAAAGCTGGTTCTTTGAGAAGATAAACAAAATTGATAAACCATTAGCCAGACTCATCAAGAAAAAAAGGGAGAAGACTCACATCAGTAGAATTAGAAATGAAAAAGGAGAAGTAACAGATGACACTGCAGAAATACAAAAGATCATGAGAGATTACTACAAGCAACTCTATGCCAATAAAATGGACAACCTGGAAGAAATGGACAAATTCTTAGAAATGTACAACCTGCCAAGACTGAATCAGGAAGAAATAGAAAATATGAACAGGCCAATCACAAGCACTGAAATTGAAACTGATTGAAACTCTTCCAACAAACAAAAGGCCAGGACCAGATGGCTTCACAGGCGAATTCTATCAAACATTTAGAGAAGAGCTAACACCTATCCTTCTCAAACTCTTCCAAAATATAGCAGCGGGAGGAACACTCCCAAACTCATTCTACGAGGCCACCATCACCTTGATACCAAAACCAGACAAGGATGTCACAAAGAAAGAAAACTACAGGCCAATATCACTGATGAACATAGATGCAAAAATCCTCAACAAAATACTAGCAAACAGAATCCAACAGCACATTAAAAGGATCATACACCATGATCAAGTGGGGTTTATTCCAGGAATGCAAGGATTCTTCAATATACGCAAGTCAATCAATGTGATAAACCATATTAACAAATTGAAGGAGAAAAACCATATGATCATCTCAATAGATGCAGAGAAAGCTTTCGACAAAATTCAACACCCATTTATGATAAAAACCCTGCAGAAAGTAGGCATAGAGGGAACTTTCCTCAACATAATAAAGGCCATATATGACAAGCCCACAGCCAGCATCATCCTCAATGGTGAAAAACTGAAAGCATTTCCACTAAGATCAGGAAAAAGACAAGGTTGCCCACTCTCACCACTCTTATTCAACATAGTTATGGAAGTTTTAGCCACAGTAATCAGAGAAGAAAAGGAAATAAAAGGAATCCAAATCAGAAAAGAAGAAGTAAAGCTGTCACTGTTTGTAGATGACATGATACTATATAGAGAGAATCCTAAAGATGCTACCAGAAAACTACTAGAACTAATCAATGAATTTGGTAAAGTTGCAGGATACAAAATTAATGCACAGAAATCTCTGGCATTCCTATACACTAATGATGAAAAATCTGAAAGTGAAATCAAGAAAACACTCCCATTTACCATTGCAACAAAAAGAATAAAATATCTAGGAATAAACCTACCTAAGGAGACAAAAGATCTGTATGCAGAAAATTATAAGACACTGATGAAAGAAATTAAAGATGATACAAATATATGGAGAGATATACCATGTTCTTGGATTGGAAGAATCAACATTGTGAAAATGACTCTACTACCCAAAGCAATCTACAGATTCAATGCAATCCGTATCAAACTACCACTGGTATTTTTCACAGAACTAGAACAAAAAATTTCACAATTTGTATGGAAACACAAAAGACCCCGAATAGCCAAAGCAATCTTGAGAACGAAAAACGGAGCTGGAGGAATCAGGCTCCCTGACTTCAGACTATACTACAAAGCTACAGTAATCAAGACAGTATGGTACTGGCACAAAAACAGAAAGATAGATCAATGGAACAGGATAGAAAGCCCAGAGATAAACCCACGCACATATGGTCACCTTATCTTTGATAAAGGAGGCAGGAATGTACAGTGGAGAAGGGACAGCCTCTTCAGTAAGTGGTGCTGGAAAAACTGGACAGGTATATGTAAAAGTATGAGATTAGATCACTCCCTAACACCATACACAAAAATAAGCTCAAAATGGATTAAAGACCTAAATATAAGGCTAGAAACTATCAAACACTTAGAGGAAATCATAGGCAGAACACTCTATGACATAAATCACAGCAAGGTCCTTTTTGACCCACCTCCTAGAGAAATGGAAATAAAAACAAAAATAAACAGATGGGACCTAATGAAACTTCAAAGCTTTTGCACAGCAAAGGAAATCATAAACAAGACCAAAAGACAACCCTCAGAACGGGAGAAAATATTTGCAAATGAAGCAACTGACAAAGGATTAATTTCCAAAATTTACAAGCAGCTCATGCAGCTCAATAACAAAAAAACAAACAACCCAATCCAAAAATGGGCAGAAGACCTAAATAGACATTTCTCCAAAGAAGATATACATACTGCCAACAAATACATGAAGGAATGCTCAACATCATTAATCATTAGAGAAATGCAAATCAAAACTACAATGAGATATCATCTCACATCAGTCAGAATGGCCATCATCAAAAAATCTAGAAACAATAAATGCTGGAGAGGGTGTGGAGAAAAGGGAACACTCTTGCACTGCTGGTGGGAATGTGAATTGGTACAGCCACTATGGAGAACAGTATGGAGGTTCCTTAAAAAACTAAAAATAGAACTACCATATGACCCAGCAATCCCACTACTGGGCATATACCCTGAGAAAACCATAATTCAAAAAGTGTCATGTACCAAAATGTTCATTGCAGCTCTATTTACAATAGCCCAGAGATGGAAACAACCTAACTGCCCATCATCGGATGAATGGATAAAGAAGATGTGGCACATATATACAATGGAATATTACTCGGCCATAAAAAGAAACAAAATTGAGCTATTTGTAATGAGGTGGATAGACCTAGGGTCTGTCATACAGAGTGAAGTAAGTCAGAAAGAGAAAGGCAAATACCGTATGCTAACACATATATATGGAATTTAAGAAAAAAAAATGTCATGAAGAACCTAGGGGTAAGACAGGAATAAAGACACAGACTTACTGGAGAACGGACTTGATATGAGGAGGGAGAAGAGTGAGCTGTGACAAAGCGAGAGAGAGGCATGGACATATATACACTACCAAATGTAAGGTAGGTAGCTAGTGGGAAGCAGCCACATAGCACAGGGAGATCAGCTCTGTGCTTTGTGACCCTCTGGAGGGGTGGGATAGGGAGGGTGGGAGGGAGGGAGACGCAAGAGGGAAGAGATATGGGAACATATGTATATGTATAACTGGTTCAGTTTGTTATAAAGCAGAAACTAACACACCATTGTAAAGCAATTATACCCCAATAAAGGTGTTAAAAAAAAATACATTCATTTGTATCACCATCTTATTTTCAAAAAGATTCAAGGCTGGAAATCTCTGTACATTAATTTTGATTACTAAAGTATCATTACCATATTTGTTATTTTTACATATTTGTATTAATAATTTAACAGTAGTTTATGCTAATTTTTGTGGTTTTTTGAGAAAATTTATAAATCATTCAAAGAGGTTTTCCCTCTGTGCTTCACTTTGCTCTTACTAACATGTGTTATCTAAGTACTAGAATTGTGAATTAAAGAAAAAAAGAGAGGAAGAAAGAGAGGAGATAAAAGTAGCATTTTTCCAGTTTGTCTTATAAATATGATGCCTTCCTTCATGACTGAGATCACACACACCCCTGTATTTTTAATCAATTTTCAGTTAGAGTTACAGGGTTTTTTTCAGTTTCCACTGTAGTATTATTCAATTCCCTGGCATCCTTCCAATGATTTCCTTTTCTCAGGAAAACCTGGTTTTCACTGTCTCATTGTTTACAGTGTGTTCAAACTTCCCAGCTCTTTTCTACCTTTTCTGCTTTTCTGGCTTTCATTTCTAAGTAAATGGAAGGCCCTAAAAGTCTCCCTGCTGTGCAGCACTAACTTTAGAAAATGACTTTCTAAGGACTGAGAGACTGTCCTTCAGGAAATTTCAATCCCCCCACCCCCACCCCATGAATCACCCTCCTTAGCATTCTTTCATATTTTAGAGATCCCTTTGTGTGGCACTCATTTAGAGCAGTGTAGCCAAGTGGAAAGGGGTGGAACTGAAAGTCAGTGAAATGAGTTTTCTGTCCTGGTCCTTGTTCTGCATACTCAGTCACTCCATGGTCCTGAATTCCCTGTGTTAGTTAGACAAATAAAATCTTTTCTTTCTACCTCTTCCCTCCTTCTCATCCTCTTTGTTCTTCTTCCTTATCCTTCAAAGAGCTTTAAAGAATAAATTGCATACTATACAAAAACTTTGTAAGCAGAGAGAGCTAAAGAGTGACAAATCAGTGTATTGCAAAGAATAGGTCCTTTTGTTCAATTCACAATAATAAATATGTGTGAAGGAGTATGATGGGGGAAATAATATCTTCACTCAGGGTCTACTATGTCCCGGGCGTTGTGCCAGATGCCCTGTTTACTCTTCAGTAAATTGTAACATGAGTATACAATCTCAATTATATAGGTAAAAAAACAGGCCCAGAAATTTTAATTTTCTTTGTTCATTCATTTTGTTAGTTCAGGGGAAAAAAAGATTAAACGCTAGTGTTGGTTATAATCTGGAAGGAGGAAGGAATGGGGAGTAACTGCTTAATGGGTAAAGGGTTTCTTCTTGGGGTGATGAAAGTGTTTTGGAGCTAGATAAAGTGGTTGGTTATACAATATTGTGAATATGCTAAATGCTGTTGAATTGTTTACTTTAAAATGATTAATTTTATGCTTTGTTAATTTCACATCAATAAAAGAATTAAAACAGTGTTTTAAAGGGGTTATATTAAGATTATTTCGCTCAGCAGACCCTAAAATACTCAAATAATGCCCCCGAAGTCACCATACTCTGTGAAATTCTTGCAGTTGGAATATAGGTGAGAAAAACAAAGTGTGAAAGTGTGTTTGTTTCTGAGGTCTTAGCCTTATACCTCAATATGGCACTCCAGTGACCGGGTGGATAGGGTAGAATAGTCACATAACTTTGTAGGTACGCTATGAATGCTGAACCCAGGGCAAGCTGAAAGGATCATTTGGTCTATAGTTCCCAAGCCCCAAATCAAATATTGACTCTTGATCCAAAACATATCTGACAGTTTCAGAGAAAAAGGAAAAATGCAGGCAGCAAGAGAAAAAAACTTTCTGTGTTTTATTTGTTTTTAGGAGCCAGGTTTTTTCAATAAATAACATGGTTCCAACCACCCTACCATTTACAAATAACAAAAGCCTTGAACAGTTATTTAATAACTAAGCTCATTCTCAGGTATAAAATGGGGACACTAATAATGTTTTTTGATAAGGATTTTTAAAGAATTAAATGACAGGGCATGTTAGTGAATGTTAATAATATTAATACAGTCATTATCACCAATAGGAAAGAACAGAAGGGATAGAGGAAACTGCGGCCTAGAGACTCTGCCCTCAGGGAACAGCCCAGCCCCTTATCCCTCCAGGCTCTTGGAACTAAGAACATCCAAAAGGACCATGTCCCAGGCTTGGAGTTCAAGGTATACATTGTATTTCTTTTTCTTCTTTGAGCTACTACCTCAATGGGCTTAATTATGTGGATCTTTACTATCTTAACTGGGGACACAGGAGATGATCTTGTTGCTGTTTGTGTTTATTAACAGGGCGATCGTGTTTTTCATCTTTTTTTTTTTTCTTTGTTTGACTTATCTCTCCTTTTCTTTCACTCTCCCTCAGTTTAGCAACCTCAAAATAACCCATTAACAATCTTCAGTGTATGTGTCCATATTTTTCTCCATGCTAGTATAATTCTACAAAATACCACACAAATGTTGTAAATTCTAATATAAGTAGATCTTTGTCATTATTTTTATATATTTGCATCTTTCTTTTTCTCATTTGACTATAACTTGTGGAAATCTATGTAGATTAATTGGAATAGTTGTAATTAATTCATTTTAGTGGCTTTGTAATTTTTTAGAATGTAAATATATCTACTTTATTCAAACATTCTTCTATTTATGGGCATCCATTTTGTTTCCAAATTTTATGCTACACAAAATAATTCTACCACAGATGTCCTTGTATGCACCAATAAAACTGGGTTTTTCTTTCTGTGACACTTCTATGATTGAAATTGCTGAGCCAGAGTGTACATGTTTTACAAGCTGTAATAAGTGTACTTTCATGTGCAAAACAACAACAACAACTAGGATTCTGTATATTAACCAGTTATACAACATACATATTTAACATACCAGACATTTCAGTGAGTCACAAATTATAGTTTCTGATACACATACACACACAGATTACAAATCTCAGTGAAAGATATAAATATCCTAATTATATAAAGATTTGGGAGCAGAGAAACTAAAAATCTCCAGGAGAAGAGTAATAGAACTTCAGGTTTAGAGAAGGAGCAACTAGATTAGAATACTTTTTACTTTCTGTTATTTCAGTTTTATTCAATATGTACTCTCTCTTTTACTTTGGGATATTTGTAAAATGTAGCCATTACAATTGCATAAATATCATACATTAAATATTATTTTATGAATTTTTTGAAATAATGGTATGAAGGAATTTTTTTTTTCACCAAGAAGGCTAAAAATTCTCCAAAAGGTGTAGAGAAGGCTTCCCTGGTGGCGCAGTTGTTGAGAGTCCGCCTGCCGATGCAGGGAACACAGGTTCGTGCCCCGGTCTGGGAAGATCCCACATGCCGCGGAGCGGCTCGGCCCGTGAGCCATGGCCGCTGAGCCTGTGCGTCCGGAGCCTGTGCTCCACAACGGGAGAGGCCACAACAGTGAGAAGCCCAAGTACTGCAAAAAAAAAAAAAAAAAAAAAGAAAGGTGTAGAGAGTCAGAGTTACTTGACTTCTTAAAGATGATTTCTTCGGCTTATAGCAATGCTGACAGAGAGAACAATATTAAAAAGTGAAGGAGGCACTTACATGAAGAAGAAAGACAGGAGGTTTGGATGGTGGGAAGAATGATCAGTATGCTGGGGAGTTCTATGATCACTGTACCATATTTCATAACAAGTAGAGATTGTGATATGTGTTGACTAGCATTCAATGACAAGTTACATAAGACTAATGAGGGAAAAGAAGTTTCATCAACTGAGATACCCAGGGTACTGTCAAAATAAAATTTAGGATGATACCGACTGTGTACTGCTAAGGTAATTTCAAAAGAATTACTTTTGCTTTCAACAGAGTCACTTCTGTTCTCACTGGAAATGATAGTAAGTGTCTATCAAGTCTTGCCTTGAAACAATCTTCCTTCTCTAATTAGGTCTCTTGAATACCTCCAAGGGCTGAAGATTTGTTAATATCAACTTTGGCTGGAAGATGCATTTTGTAATTTATTTCACAATTTTCTACCACAAATAGGATGTTTTGCACTGATGGATTTTTGAGCTCTTTGCTTTCAGTTGATAGAATGTGTCTATTCATTAAATAATGTCACATGAGTTTATTTGTCTTTGATGAAGGTTTTAAGCAAATAGAATTTAAAATGAAAACTTTATTAGTCAAAGCATCAGATAAATTCCCAGCTAGAAATCAAACTACCACAAACATATATTTAGATAGTTCATTTGTTATTATACTTGTTCATTCAGAAAGAGTGCAAATTACAAATCACTCCATTTTAAGAGTCTCTTGTTCAAATGGTAAGAACTAGGTCACGAGGTTATTCAGTTTAAATATATTTGTGGCATGATCACTGTAAGTAATACCTGGTTGGTTTGGTAGAGTGAGAAAATGAATATAATTAGAATACCAGGGCTTCCCTAGTGGCGCAGTGGTTGGGAATCTGCCTGCCGATGCAGGGGACGCAGGTTCGTGCCCCGGTCCGGGAAGATCCCACATGCCGCGGAGCGGCTGGGCCCATGAGCCATGGCTGCTGAGCCTGCGCGTCCGGAGCCTGTGCTCCACAACGGGAGAGGCCACAACAGTGAGAGGCCCACGTACCACCAAAAAAAAAAAAAAGAAAAAAGAAGAAAGAATACCAGTTGAACATACTTTAGCAAACCAAAGGAGAAGTTCATGAAAAACTGTATCAGGGATCATTTTAAAGACATCTTTAAATATAATCTAATAATGTGAAGTGGTTGCCTCTAGGTTATTTGTCCTGTCTCAAACATACAGATCTATTTTTAACAAATAATACTATATTGCATTCAGAAAAGTAAATGATACAAAGTGGAAGCTCTTTAAGAAGTGGATAAAGAATTCAGATCTATAGGTAAAATAGTGTATTAGAGTACAAACTTAATATATCTGACAATACTAGGACCAGTAGTTTGTAATTTTTAAGATAGTTTGAAAATGACTCTTATCTGGCACTGAGTTGCCTGGCCTATACATCAATCTAAAATAGACAATCTAAAAGAGAAATGGAAGTGAAATTGCTAGAAATATCCTAAGGATAAGATGAAGAGTTCGATGCATTGAGAAACTGAGACAAGTTCAGGATTTCTGGAGTTCAGTATAGGAAATTGTGTGGCTAGAGATGAAAATGGAGAGGAAAATAGTGGCCTGGAAAGCCATTGTTTGTAAGTAGGGGATTGTAGAAGATGAAGGTAGTAAGACAATAGATAGGCAGACCCATTAAAGGGCTGTGGCCTTAATCCATGTTATAGGCAATAGAGCTGCCTAGTATAGAAATGGCAGTGGCAATTGGAAAGATTCAGCATAAATTGTGTGTGTGTGTGTGTGTGTGTGCGCACATACATACATGTACAGACCTTGGTGAATGTTTGAATGTGAGGGGTGAGGAAGAAGGAGGAGGCAAATTTATTTATTTACTTACTTATTTATTTATTTTTTTAGGAGGCAAATTTAAACCCAGGTTTCAGACTTGAGCATCAGGGATATGAAAGTGCCATTTGCCAAGATAGTAAATCAAGAGAAGAAAAGTTTTATTGTTAATTTCTGTATTTTGTATTGTTTTTTGTTTGTCTCATAGAGGATGAAATTGGTTAATTTCCTTTTGAATATGAAATCTGTATTAGTGTTATTTTGCTGTTGAAACAAATTATCACAGTCTTCGTGGCTTGTAACAATGAAAATATGTATTATCTTACAATCCTGTAGGTCAGAAGTCCACTGGATTTCACTGGGCTAAAATCAAGGTGTCCGCAGGGCTGTGGTCTTTTCTACAGGCTCTAGAGGAGATATTTCTTTGCCTTTCCAGAGGCTAGAAGCTGCCTGCATTCCTTGATCTTTGGTTCTTTTCCTCCATTTTCAAAGCCAGCAATGTAGCATTTCTCTGATCCTATTTCCACCCTCAGATGGCTTTCTGATCACAGCTGGGAACTGTTTTCTGCTGTGAAGGACTCATTTGTCTCAGTTGGGGCCATCTGCAAAATCTAAAACACTATCACCCCCTCAAGGTCTATAACCTTATTCAAATGTGCGAAGTCCCTTTGCCTCTTGAGGTAATGTATTTACAGGTTCTAAGGACCAGGATCTGGACATTGAGGCAGGGGGAAGCGTATTCTGCCTGCCACAATACCTTTGATGTACTACTGGAAGAAACTAGGGATAATTTGGATGCACAGTTCTCATGTATAGGATTATGAGCTGAGCTGAAGAAATTTATTACAGAATCAACAGTATATAGATTCTAATTATAGCTGTGGAAGTCTATAATACTACTCAGAAAAAGAATGTAGAGTTAAAAGAAACAGGGCAAAACTCTGAGAAGCAGTAATGCTTATATGAAAAATCACAGAGACTTATAGCTAATTGGAAGAGTATGGTATTCCAGAAGCCAAGAAAAATATGGACGCCAACTACCCCAAGTTCTTCTGGCAAGTCAAAATAAGAAATGAGAACTATCCACCTGAATACTTGTTTACATTGGTAAGTAGCTATTTTATGATATCAGAAATCCAAATTCAGCTTGTCAGAAACTAAAGAGAAAGGAATTGATAGGGGAGTGTGTCCAGTTGTCTGAAGCTTTGTAACTATAAAAAGGAAAACTAGATTGATAACTGGAGGGGAAATTGAGATTGAGGGTTTGTGTGTCTTGAATTCTGATAATAAATGTAACAAACCACTAAATATTGAGATATTGAAAGTACTGGGGAGAGAAGGGATCAGTGTTTGAGAAGATTGATTGGGAGAAGATGAAAAAAACAAAACCCCAAAATGTTTGGGCCTGGGTATGAACAAGAGGAGGAATCTTCTTTCGCTGTGAGAGAAGGGAGGGGACGAAAAGATGATAACCATGCAGGTATGAGACCTCTTTCTTTATGTGAGCAGACGGATATGAGGTAATTAGAACAGATTGAGTGGGAGGTGATAGGAGGTGAAATTTGAGAAGAGTGAGACATTTGAATTTGCTTCGATGGCTCACTGGAGAGTGAGCAAGGTTGGAAAACTGACAGCTTTCTGAGAAGTACTCAGGGTCTAGCTGAGGTCACACACCATCACTGACCAACAGAAATAGAATGTAATTTACATTTCAAAATAACCACATTTAAAAAATTAAAAGAAACGGTTGAAATTAATAGTATATTTTATTTAACCCAATATATTCAAATATTATTTCAAAATGTAATCAGTATAATAAAACTATTAATAATATACTTTTCATTTTTTTGTATTATCTCCAAATACCAGTGTGCATTTTGCCCTTATAGCCATTTCAATCTGGACACTAAATTTTATCAGAAATGTTGATCTATTAGATTTCATAAAAGTTACAATGAAAAAAAAATTCAAGTTTTTCAAACATACTTTTTCTCAAATAATTGAAACATTCAGATTTTACTTTAAATTTAAATTAGTTAATATTAGGGGAGGGGGAAGGGTAAGCTGGGACAAAGTGAGAGAGTGGTATGGACATGTATACACTACCAAACATAAAATAGATAGCTAGTGGGAAGCAGCCACATAGCACAGGGAGATCAGCTCAGGGCTTTGTGACCACCTAGAGGGGTGGGATACGGAGGGTGGGAGGGAGGGAGATGCAAGAGGGAAGAGATATGGGGACATATGTATATGTATAACTGATTCACTTTGTTATAAAGCAGAAACTGACACACCATTGTAAAGCAATTATACTCTAATAAAGATGTTAAAAAAAAATTAATGCACTAGACCAATTTGAAATGCTCAAGAGTGGCTAGCAGCTACCAAATTAGTGAGCACGGTTATAGACTTAATTGGGTGGCATTGCCTTACTTGGTTCTGTTTTTCTCCAGGAAGATTTAGCTCATATAAAATATTTATCACTGTGCTTGGCACATGGTAAACAAAAAGTTTTAGGTTTATCCTTCTTTCCACCTTTATTTAGCAAAGAATTTTAAACAACTTAAAAATTTGGTCCTTGCGATCTCTAGGTATTTAAGAATAATGAATAATAATAACAACAGTAGCAGCAGCAATAATGACAACAGTGGCTAAAAGTTAGACACTTTAGTTAATGTGCCAAGAGTCATTTAAGCACACTATAAATATATACTTACTTAATCTTCAGAAAAGTCCTATGTAGTAGATACTATTTTTATCCCATTTACAGATAAGTAAATTAGAAAGAGTAAATAAGTGTCCCAAATTCACAAAACAGATGTGACAGATGGAGACTAACACCCAGGTAATGTGATTCTGGAGTCTATGGTCTTAACCATTCTGGTGTATCCCCAAACTAGTCTTAACATTCTTTTTCTTCTGCCAATATAACAGTATTCACTATGGCTTTTAGCTTGATTGTTCTGATTGGCAAATTTCCCTTAGCAGGAGCCTGTATAAGCAGGTTGAGGAAAAGTGCTAGGATCATCACATTCTCTTTACTAGATACAGTCTCAGTGTGTGCAACTGACAGTGATAATTTGCAGTGAATGAACATCCCCTTCATTGCCTCCAATCATTTCTCTGGGCGGGTAACACTGAAGTTTTGTCTATCCTTAGAATGAAGGATATCTTAACAGAGCAAGTGATAGTAAAAAAAAAAAAAAAATTATGGAAGGATGGGTAAACATATGGTTCTAAACAAATTGGGCCTGTTCTCTGCAGAATCATTTTTAGACAACTCACTTCAGTGCATACTATCCACTTGAGAGTTTAGATATTCCTGAACATGAGCTTTGATGAAGTTTAAACTCACTGAATAACTGTGCAGCTGTTCCTTTTATCATACATTCAGTGATCATAAGCTTTGCTTCAACAGGAGTGGGATTTTTGTTCCCAAAACTTGGTATCTGTAATAATCAGTTAATTTCCAGTTTAATATAGATCATTATTATTACAAGTAACAGGGTGAACTCCAGGAGCATTTGTTGAAAATATTGAAAGTTCAAGAACAAGACCAAGTTTTCCAAGGGGTAGGGAAAATCCCTTAGAATGAGAGTCTACTTCTGAAATCAGGATGTCATAATCAAGGAATTTTCACTCCTGCTCACAATTTCCTAGCAACTCCTAGGTCTTTATTGGATGGAAACTAACATAAAAATTTTATTAATTATTAAATCAGTATCAGTGCTCTGTTGGTACCAGTAGCTGAAATGAGACCTGGATATTTTGAGGGAATAAAAGAGAATTTGTGCAAAGGGATCTAAGTGTATCAATCTGATATTGCCACGAAACAAACCACCCCAACATGCAGTGGATTAAAACAGCATTGATTTCTTATTATTCACTTACTGCAGGATGGCTCACAGGTGGCTGATCTAGGTTGCACTTGGCTGTCTTTGTCTTTGATGGTGGCTCTGCTTCATCCTCTTGGGAGCAGCAGCTTTTCTCAAGTCTGTATAGTATTATCTTGGTGATGGCAGAGGTGCCAAATGGTAAGCAGAATCGTGGCAGGGTGGGGGGGACTTCTTAAGTCCCAGACTCAGAAGGATTCTTATTTGGTGAAAGCAATTCATATAGCCCAAACCAAGGTAGAGGTATGGGGGAATACAAGATGAAGGGAAATATATGACCCAAGGTAAGTCCGTGGCTTGAGCATTAGATGATGGAAGAGATGAATAATCTGGGCTAACGATTCAATCAACCATGCTTGTAAGCTTACAAAATCTAAGAAAAATATATACCAGACTCTAGGAAAAACAGGAAGAACAGCAAGAAGAATCTCATTTAGGTAGTATACTGCCTACAACCTAGCTGGCCTCTTACTGACGTCTGTAAGTGTCTAATTCTAACAAGAAATAAATATGCGAGAGAAATTATGTTTAGCCTCTTTGGGTCGCATGTGCCCACCACTACTATCCCAGGAGTGGAGGGTGGATGTGCTATTAGCTTGGTAATTAATAATCGTACCTAAGCCAAAAGTGTGAGGATCTTACCAAACTCAGGTCCAGCTGCTCGCTGCTTGAAAATCAATACTCGAGAGGCAAGTGTTGGCAGAAATAAAAAACATTGCTTTTAATCAGAAAGCCAGCATTTTGGGAGAGAAGGCAGACCCATGTCTCAAATACAACTCTGAAGATTCTGCTTGGCCATGAAAGTTTTTAAAGGGAAGAGGGGAAGTAATCTCAGTTAATCATTGAGTTAGGGGATCAGACTCATTTCCGTCTCCTACTGCATGCAGGGTTGTCAACTCCTTGTGATGTTTCTTTAGAAGCTACCTCACACAGTTTGTATGAGAGATTACTGAAAGGGAAGCTAGGGAAGAGATCTGGTCATCTGTTAATTACTTATTCTTCATTTTTACTTCTTTGATCTATGGATAGAACCAACAGGTTAGGCAAGGTATCATGTGATCAAAAGACTTGAACATTGTGTTTGAGCCAAAGACCTGAAAAGTGTGTTTGAGTCGGAAATGAGTAGAGCATGGAAATGCCTGGTTTAAGGTTAGTTACAATATAGCTTTGCTAAAGTGACAAGACAAAAGGGGCCTCCTTCAGAGAGCTCTTTCCTGCCAAAAGCTGCTTACAAATCCCCACTTGTCAGAACATCATTCCATTTCTATGGGATTATGAGTGAAGGTCTGTTGTCTGTAACTTTTTCATGCTGACACAGGGCGCCATATTCTTAGACTGGAAGATGTCAATATGGGTCTATAGCTCTCTTTGCTGACAATTTTAGTTGCTTGCTTACATTTATAGGCAGAGCAAGCTATAATCATTTTGATATCCACAAAAATATAGATTATTATGAGCGATAGTGTTAATCTCATTCTCTTAAGGCCCGTTATTGGAATTGTGCTAGCCATATATTCAGTACTGCTTAAGATGGAGCAGTTTATATCATGGCTGTAGTCTGGTCATCAAGCAGTTAGCTTTTACCCTCTGGTGCTGTTATAATATCTGTAAAATGCACACTGAGTCTATGATTCTTATTGTCCTAATCATTAACTACTTGAACCTGCTCTTTTGTGCCTCAGAGAGATCTGGGAGACTTCAGCTTTTCTACAAACAAGGGTCAGGGCACACGGAGGGGCCTTTGTAGTTGGGGGGGGGGGAGGGGGCAGCTGCAGGGTTCTGCTCGGTTCCAGGGATAATTCATTTCCCTAAAGAAATGATAGATCCTACTTTGCCAATAAACAAAAAGGAGACAATATTCTGGACTGATGAAAACAGCTGATGTCTTCTGCAATTGCTTAGGACACTTCAACATCCAGCTGTATATTTTCCTATCAAAATCATCCCACCTGGGATATGATGTCAAGGTCATCACTGAAATTGAGACAGACACAGTCTTAGATTATGGATGAACTAATGAGTTCAATCCTTGTAGGGTCAAGGGAACAGAACAAATATGAACTGAAGGACCATTTTACAAGATAAGAGTTACACACTGCAATAAATGCAGGCCATTTATTAAAATTTTGAGTGTAACAGAAAGCCTCTGGTGCTTTGGAATTTAGAAACAATTGTGCCAACCTGTTTTCTGCCTAGAGATGGACATGCTAAGTCATTTTGAGGATATTTTCTATTCTGAGAGGAAAAGAAAACCTTCTTTCGTTATGTAAATATGGAAGTAGAAGCAACCCTTGCCCTGAAGAATTAATATAAAAAGATCTTTTTGGATTTCCTAAGATTTAGCAAATTTTTTTTTCTTCCTTTAGTGTGCAGAATTCTGAAAACAGTAGTAGTGTTGAGCCTTCCTGGTTTAAGAATAGTAACCTTCCCTATGTTCTGTGAGACAGAAAAGATGTTATCACTTATTTAAGCCACTGATTTTTTAGTGTTATTATTTTCATTTGCTTGCACCTGGATCAAATCTGGATGTACACACACTTCAATTTTTAATGAACCGTGTCACTTCATTTCTTTACATTTCTGTATATATTAGGTCCTTGGCAGACCTCCATACCTCCTCTTTGTAGGTTTTGAATGATCGTTCATATCCACATTTTGGTCATCATTGCATGATTACAGTGCAGTTTTGCATAGGTGATGCCTAGTTTTCTTATTAAGCACTGTGTAGAAAAAAATAGCAAATGTACTCGTAATATAGTAGGAAACTGTTCCCTTAATCTCCATAGAGTTCTAAAGGTTTTGGGGCGTTTTGTTTGTTTGTTTGCTTGCTTGTTTGGTTTTGGCCCATACTAGGCAAAGATGCTAGAGTTTTAGGTGAAATAGTTGGGCTTTATAAGACTTGAGGTATGGAGCTTTGCAAAACTTGGCAGAACTGCTTCCTGCACAGGCAAAATTCCGTCACCACCAACCCAATCATGATTTCTTGGGGAATTGACTTTCAAGAAGCCGTGTCATGGAATATTTACCAACTTAATTTTTCTGGTAACATTTTTGCTGACATTGCATCCTGTTGGGAAAATAGAATTTAAAAAGATCTTCTCCCCAAAGAAGCTGGAAAGCTTCTCCACAAAGGTAGTGGAGAAAAAAAACAGTTTGATTATTGAATAAGCAGTAAACCAGATGTGATGTGCATCACATGAAGTCTGCTAAGAGATTGCAAAGATAGGATGGAATCTCATCCACTTATAAAGCTGTCTTAGTCCGTTTGGGCTACTGTAATCAATAGACCACAGATTAGGTGGCTTTTAAGCAACAGAAATTTATTTCTCACCGTTCTGGAGGCTGGAAGTCTGAGACCAGAGTGATAGCGTGGTCAGGATCTAGAGAGAACCCTGTAGACTGCTGACTTCTCATTGTATCCTCACACGGCAGGGAGCAGAGAGGGGAAGCAAGCTCTCTCATGACTTTTATAAGGACACTAACCCCATGCATGAAGGCTCCACCATTATGACCTCATGAAATTCTAATTGTCAGCCAAAGACCCCCAGCTCCTAATGCCACCACATTGTGGGGGTATGGTTTCAACATATGAATTTTGAGGGGACACAAATATTTGGTTCATAACAATAGCCAAGCAGATACAACCCTTTACACACATTTCTCAAGATAAACAATCACTATGTAAGAGTACTTGAGGGCACCATTTGCCACACATTGTTCGTCTTAACTTTCCCTGGTAATTGAGGTGACTATCTGTGTTTGCTAATAGGCTTTATCCCGAGGAAGAGCAAACTTCTCATATCTTTATGGCAGAAAGTAGTTTTGCAACTGAGAGCAAGGTGCCCAGGGGAAGTTAGGTCCTTCCCTCCCACAGACACTGGGATACTGGGGCAATATCACCCTTGATTTTTACATTTCAAAGAAGTGGCTCTCAGGTCCTTGAGAAAGATAATCCTGGGTCATAAAACTAAGAAAATGCCAACCTAGTCTTCAAAATGATTTACTGTCATTTCAAGGGGAGGAGAAAGTACTTAAAATTACAGATTTTCCAAAGTAGATAATCTAATGAAAAGGAGAAAAGGGAAATCTCCTGCCTTATTTTCAATAGGGAGAATTAAGCCTCCACTTTCAATTTATATTTGTCCTTGAAATCCTTAGTGGATATTACAATAAATTCTGAATTTATGAAAGATTTTCATAAAGCCCTTCAGTGCACTATAAACTCCATCCAGTATGTGAATAATACTGGTGATTTACGCTCTTGACTTTAAAGTGTTCTTAATTCTAAGAAATCACCAATAATTATGTTTGCTATAGATTTTTGTAGACATCACTTATCAGAGAAAAAGTACTTTCATTTTCTTTTGTTTTCTAATTGGCAGAAGAATCAAGTCCACGTAAGATTTGTCTCCTCTGCCTACATCTGAATACCTTGTTACTCAGGCAGCTTATCTGGAAAACAAACCACTGAAGTCTCTCAGTAGAGACTTCCTGCCCTTGGAACATGATAATGAGATGTGTCCTGATTGATCACTGCATTTTTTTGTGTGAAAGCTTATCCCACCTAGGATAGTGGGGGTGGGGAAAAAAAATCCCAACAAAGTTTGTGCCAATGTTCTGTAGGGTTCTCTATTTCTCTCATACCAAGAGAGGCAGTTTGAGAACTCTCTGCTCTAGGAAATATTTCAGCAAACTGAAGTGCAGAAATTGAGAAACGCCAAGTGGCCCATAATCAAAGAACTAAACATGGTGGAGACACTTTTCTTGAACAAACAAAACATTTTTGCCATTCCTCAAACAGGAATTTTGCCACTGACTATTAACATGTCTTTTCACACGAAAAAGACCTGAGATAACTAGCCATTTCTGTTTTGCATTGTACAAGAAGAGTGAAATATTGAAGAGCCTTGCTCAGTATGCAATTAACCTTAGCTCAATTTACGGAAATCTTGGGGGAACACAGGGCAGAAGAGTCACTTAGAGTGAAGTTTCAAAAATTGCAAAATGGGGAAAAATTTCTGCCAAGGGGTTGAAGATTACAGTACCCAGTTCTCTATCTTATGAAGAAGAGGCGCAGGTGGCTACAGGGTACTAAGGTGGGAAGCCATTAGAACAAGACAAGTAAAGTAATTCCCAGAAATAAACTATCATTAGGACAACATAGTTGGAAAACTAGTGCCATCAATAGTAATTTGAACAGAGTGTAGAAGTAGTGAGCCCTTCAGACAGTGAGAGCACGTACTTTTAATTTAATAAGGTGTGAGAAAGAAGATAGTGAGCCATGAATCAGAGCTGGTAAATGAAGATGGCAATACTCACTCTTCGCTCAGAATCTCAACCTCTGTTTTAAATCTTTGAGATAGAAATTATCCAAAATTAAATTAAATTGAAAATAAGACATGTTATGTCTTCAAGCACTAGGAAAAGGGACCACTATCACAGACGAGACCTCAGAAATATATTCTTAATACCCTAGACTAGGATGGCAGGGTATCTGAAAATGTCTAAGTTTACTCACTGGACACTGGTTGAACCTGGAGAAAGCTTTATCTATGCAAGTCTAGGGCTGCTTTCTACATGGGATTTCTATTCTGGGAAAACAAATTCTGAACTGAGGCAAACTGCTCACATGCTTGAGGAGGAAAGAATATCTCTTTTGGGACCCAAAATGTTACTAGGAACATGAATGTTGGGGCATGATAATTTGTTAATTGACCTTTTCTATTTTTTGGTAATTTCTCATCCACAATTGCTTTATACTCATTGCAATACACTCTATTGGGTCAGAATATTCCAGTCATTTAGAATAAGGCTTTTCCAATAGAACTGTAAACAGAAAAAAAGTCACTGGTCAGCTTTTTTAAATTGTTTGCTTGAATTTACAACATTACAACAACAATAAAATTAAAAGCCCATACTTTTTATACAAGCTCAGCGATTTTGGTTTTAAAAAATATAAAAGCTGAAAGAGTTAAACCATAAACTTATTCATTCATTCATTTAGTCATTTATCCAGATACGTATTTTAACAGACAAATCTCTGTTCTGTTCCAGGCACTGATATAAACACTAGGGATATAGTAGTGAATAAACTAGAAAGGTCCTGGCTTACAGAAGGTGATACTCTAAAGTGGAAGGAGAACACTTCTCTGAGAAGGTGGCAATATACATATTCTTGAAGGAGAAAAGAAGTCACAGGACTCTGAGAAAAGAGAACTGCAAGTAAAGGAAACAGAAAAAAAGCCCTGAGACAGGAGCACATGAGCCATGCTTATGGGACAGCAACAAGCCCAGTGTGGGTGGACCAAAGGAAGCAGTGGGGATGAGTGGTAGAAGAGATCAGAGAGGTAGAACAAAAAACTACTTAGGGCTTTTCAGACCACTTACAAGACTTGGTTTTTATGCTGAATGGAATGGAAAGACAAGAAAAGGACATGGTAAGACATTGACATGATCTATATATATTTTCAAATTATCCATGGGCTGCTTTTAAGAATACAAGGAGCCTATCAGAGAATGAAATAGTAATCCAGTCATTTTTTTTTAATATGCTTAGAAGCAGTAATAGTATACATTGTAACTCATTACACCAGTAATCAGTTATCCCAAGACTATTTGTTTAAAATAAGTTATCTTTTAAAAATTCTTGTAAATTTCCCCAATATCGTGTATTAAATGTATATTTTCTTAGATATACTTCCAGGCTGCTCTTTTTAAATATTGGGTTGGCCAAAATGTTCACTCGGTGCTTTCCATAAGATGGCTCTAGTAGTGCTTAGTTGTCTTAAACTTCATTCAAAAGAATTTTCTTAGATTGTATTGTGATAGCTGTCATATCAGCATGCATTTAAAAAAAAGGCTTATCAAAATTCGTGAATTTTTGTGTAGCCATTTTAATATTGAAGATGGAAGAAAAAAAGCAATATTTTTGGCATATTATGCTTTATTATTTCAAGAAAGGTAAAAACGCAACTGAAATGCAAAAAAAGATTTGGGCAGTATATGGAGAAGGTGCTATGACTGAAGAAACATGTCAAAAGTGGTTTGCAAAGTTTCGTGCTGTAGATTTCTTGCTGGATGATGCTCTACGGTCGGGTAGACCAGTTGAAGTTGATAGCGATCAAATCATGACATTAATTGAGAAAAATCAACGTTATACCACGTGGTGATAGATAACATACTCAAAATATCCAAATCAAGCATCGCAAATCATTCGCACTGGCTTGGTTATGTTAATCTCTTTGATGTTTGGGTTCCACATAAGTTAAGTGAAAACAAACCTCTTGACCATATTTCCACATGTGATTCTCTACTTAAACGTAATGAAAACGTTCTGTTTTTAAAACAAATTGTAATGGGCGATGAAAAGTGGATACTGTACAATAATGTGGAATGAGAGAGATCGTGGGGCAAGCGAAATGAACCACCAACAACCACACTAAAGGCCGGTCTTCATCCAAAGAAGGTGATGTTGTATATATGGTGGGATTGGAAGGGATCCTCTGTTATGAGCTCCTCTGGAAAACCAAACAATTAATTCCAACAAACACTGCTCCCAATTAGACCAAGTGAAAACAGCACTCGACGAAAAGCATCCGGAATTAGTCAACAGAAAATGCATAATCTTCCATGAGGATAAAGGAAGACTGCACGTTCTTTGATGACCAGGCAAAAACTGTTAGAGCTTGGCTGGGAAGTTCTGATTCATCCGCTGTATTCACCAGACATAGCACCTTCGGACGTCCATTTATTTAGGTCTTTACAAAATTCTCTTAATGGAAAATTATCCAGATATTTACATCAGACAAACATGGAGATGAATCCCAATTCTGATTCCAATTATGGCATCTGGTATATGTTTCTTAGTATGCTCGCACTCTTGATTTCTTATAGGTTTCAGTTTTTAGTTGCTTGTTTTAGAATTCTATGAAATAAAGGAGCTAAACTACGTTCGTGAATGTTGGGTTTTTTCTTTTAGAAAAAAGTTAATATTTTTAAAAGAAAAGGAGTAGGGAAGATAAAAATGCATGTAAATGATGATAAGTAATTTTCAAATACATAGTTTTGTTCCATTTTTACATAATTTTATAGCTCTGACAACTGTAGAACTGCACATGCGTATTGGTGACATGTTTACATAAAGGGAAGATGGATTGTGTTTAAATGAATTTAACATGGTGAAATTAACTGGGTAGGGGAGTTTGTGTGTGGGAAGGGGTAGAAATGATACATATTTTTCTAAGAATAGTATACAATTGCCAGTATTCTTGACATAAATTTAATTATAAACCTCAAAGTAATTGAACACCTAACAAAAAGGAAGGCAAGCATCATCATGATGGTATAATTTTAATAACAGCATTTGTTGTAAGAAATCACTAAAGTTTTTGGCCATTGAATGTAAGAAAAAATAGTAAAATGTGCTAAATCTGGTCCACAATCTCTAATATTAAATTAATAGTACTAAATAATTACATCCAATAGATAAATGTGCAATGTTTACTATTAACTCCCTGAACCTCAGCATTGGATAGTTTACATGAGATTGGGTATGTTCAGGGTGGTATGGCCATAGACTCAACATTGGACAATTTAAAGGAGTTATTGTGAAGCTCGTTAATAGCTCAAGTGAATAATAATTATAAGTATATTGTCTTCTCCTGTCTCAACAGAGGAATTATCCAAATTCTTGAGCAGGGTTGAGATGTTTACATAGAAATTTTAGCATCTTTTTTTTGGTACGCGGGCCTCTCACTGTTGTGGCCTCTCTGGTCGCGGAGCACAGGCTCCGGATGCGCAGGCTCAGCGGCCATGGCTCACGGGCCTAGCCGCTTCACGGCATGTGGGATCTTCCCGGGCCGGGGCACGAACCCGAGTCCCCTGCATCGGCAGGCAGACTCTCAACCACTGCGCCACCAGGGAAGCCCTAGCATCTTTTTGATCCACCACTGAAAAGAAGATGGTTGGACGCTCCATCTTTGTCCAAAGCTCAGTGTTTTCACTAACATTATACTTCAGCTTTATGGATAGTTGACTAAGAACATGTATTGAAGTATGTCCATATTGTAAAAGTTCTCATGTAGCTGTGTGCCCTGTTAGGATGAACATTTGCTAGAGAAGCTGCTCTTTAAAATTGTCAGCTTGGAGTCAGTGAGTTTTATTTTCAGAAAGTTCATCTGAAGTCAGCTCTCAGAATCTTCCCAATTGGCCTGGAAAAAGGAAATTGAATCTTAGTGTCTAGACAGAAGTTACCACACCAAAAGTATCTTGGAATGCACGGACCTCAGGAAAGTTGGGGAAAACTTCACAGGGAACAAGGATCTTCTTGGAAGGAGGGGAATTTAAATGTTGAACATTTTCAATAGATTAAGAAATAAACCAAGGGCCCCCTAAGGAGAACTCAATGGTTAAAATTTAATATTTATATGACAATTCCTATGTACAAGGCACTGTCCTAAAGTCTTTAATTTTAGAAACTCATTTAATCATCACAATAACATTATACGAACTCTTATTATCCTCATTTTAGAGTTAAGGAAAATGGGGAATAGAGAGATTTAGTGAACTGTCCAAGGTCACACAGCTAGCAACGGACTCAACAGTTTAAGCAACCTGCCCCCAGGGTCTGAGCTCTTATCCATTACAGCAGAGTTGAAATTTGAACTGATAATCTGGTTTCAAGTCTAGGACCTACATATGTGACTGAGGGTAATACTTGATTCTAGTTTAGGTGTGGCTGCACCCGGAAACCATGCACTCTCACCCATTTCCACATGCCTACCTGCCAAACCTAAAACGATGTACTTCCGGAAAAATTTTAGATGATATAAGTGTAAGCTGCAGTTGAAACATTAAAGACCCAAGTAGGAGATATTTTAAGCAGACAATGGAAGTATTCTTGAAAAATAACGTTACTGACCCTTTTAAGTGGGAGCCAACAACGGTCCTTCTGCCTGGTGTCCTTTGAGCCAATAGAACAAGACCAGGTTCGGTTCAGAAGCAAAGGCGAGTTTTATTCTTCGATGAAAGAACTGAGGGAGAAGTGCGAGCTCACGCTCCAGAATACTCTTCCTGAAAGGCGGGAGGCGGGGCTGCTTTATAGGGCACCTCATCAGCTGGGGAGGGGGTGGAGTTCTGGAGAGTGGGCGCAGCTGTGCTGCTTACGGGTCTAGATCGCGGTGCCGGGCGCAGCGGCTCTGCACACAGCCCGCGGCCACCATCTTGAATTGCAGTGTCGGGAGCAGCGCTTCCGCACACGTTCTCCGGCTGAGGCGTTTGCGTAGCCATTTCCCACTAGGAGCTCCGGTCTGAAGAAGCAGCTGCGAGGCCTCGTCACACGGCTCCCTACGAGCAAGTGAAACTAGACTAAGTGCAAAGGAATAAAAGGTTAGACTTTATTTTCTTACCCGGAGTCTATTTTTAGTTTCCAGGAATTGTTAATGGGCTCTGCTGGTGGCAATAATATTTTAGCAATGCTGGGGCCAACGACTACAACAATGACAAAATCTATTAGCGGCTGGAAAAGACACTATAATTTTCTATTTATCAGAGATTTAGGAGCAGAATTCATCATTTTGAAGTGGGTAAGCACCAATCTTCATGAACTATTTGGGGAAAGGGAATACTTGAGAAAAGAGGTATTTTCTGCTAATTTGAAAATAATTTCATAAGTACAATTTTCTGTGGTATGGACACATTTTGATAAAGATTTGAATAATTCTTTAGTGTGTGTGTGTGTGTGTGTTTTCCTTTTGGAAAATGGATAAAACCTTTTTTCCCTAAAATTTTTAAGTTTTCTGTGGTAAATACATTTTTGAGTTAGGGCTCATATTCTGCCTTATTTTTCTTTAAAGAGAATTTTTTTCTCTGAATTGTACCATTTTGTATTGAATTCTGGTTAGTATTTTTCCATTAAGATTACATGCGTTTTTGCAGTTTCTTGGAATTCAGGTATTTAGCAGGGCGGCTAATTTGAATTCTATATTTTCTTAGTAGCAGAAAATGCTCCCTGGATTTCTGTAGTAGCATTCAGACAGGTGGGTGGTGGTGTTGAAAGCTCAACATTTGACTGTTTCTTAAGGGAATTAAAGATTGGAGCTTGGCTGGCACAGAATAACCTCTTTCTTCCTTTTTTTGTTGGATAATTCTTAGAGTAAAATAGGGTCTTTATCAATTTAAGCAATTTCCATGGTTCATACCACTGTGTCATCTCAAGCATTAGGCTAGAAATTAGGTCAGGGATGTAGTCTTCCGTTCCAAGTATAAGTTCAAGGCTAAGATTGAGTAGGAACACAAAGAGCAATATTCCTCTTTTCTTCCAATTTAAGGCCTGGAATAAAGAGCATAGCGTTTATTTTATTTTGCTTATTTCAGTTTGTTGTTTGAGAGCTGGGTTGGGAGGATGATGAGTTCCTTGTAGTTTCATTTTTGAGAAGTGAACTTTGGAAATCAAGTGACTATGCCTAATAGGCTGTTGGGCATTTACATCTGTAAGTCAAAAGAGTTGTCTAAATTGGTTTGAAGTCAAGCCAACAAGGTGTGTTGGGAATGATTATATGTTTTGATATATTTTTTTTTTGACCTGGACATGATGCAGCTTATGATTGGGTGAAAAATATACTCAGGACTCATCAGGTTAAAGTTGACTTCTGTGAATCAGAGTTGCTATTTCTGAGAAAAATTAATGCTTCTATAAAGAAATATATTTAGTTTACAACTAAAAATTGGTTAAACGAGTAACTTATTTAAAGAACTGAGGCTCTTATCCCAATTTTTTTGTATTATATTTTTAAAACTTTCTTTGCATTCCAAATGCCTTTTTTAGTACTTTCTATGTTACTAGCATCATGTGTGGCAACTGCTCTCAAATTATACCAGGTGCTGATTATCTACATACTTCTAAACTAATATTTGCAACAAGACAATTGGTAACTTGAGGGCAAAAATTATTTATGTATTTTTCTTTCCTATAGAAGCTAACACATGTAATGTGTACACATGTACACATTAAAAACTACAGCAAAAATTGTTTATATTGATTTTGAATAGTTTATGTTGGAAGGAGCTTTGTTATTTATATCCTAGAAATTTAAACCTAGAAAAAAATAAAGAATATATTAATACCCATTTCACAGAGATCTGAAAAAACAACTAGGTAATAAAACTGTTAATGATTTTTCTAGTAACGTGGAATTTCATAGTGGAAAAGAAATTTGAACTTCTAATTGCATTCTCTTTCTATAAAGCCCTCTAATTCTTAATCTCTTTAAGGTGCATATAGATCTTTTTTACATAACTTGAGGAGTATGTAATTTTCCTTGTGTTGATAAGAAATCCACTTCCCATTTTTTAGCAGATGTTCAGAATTACAGTGAATCTTCAAGAGGGCATCATGCCACATACATTACTATCCCTGTGGGACTCCAAACATGTAATATCTTTAAAGATAATAATGTTGGGTAGATATTTGCATGGACACTGGAGCTGTAAATGTTTTAAGTAAAAATTTTTTTCATAGAAATTTAAAAGCTAAGGCAAAGACATTCTTTGAAATGTCTTTGGACTGTAACTGACATCAATAATGCTATAATTGGCCACAAGAAAAAGAAATTAATTGATTTTGGAGATTGGTGAGACATAGTTATTAATTTATCAACTTATTTAAACATATACATATTGAGTCTCTACTATGTGAAAGGGGGACAAATTGGATAGTCATTGTTCTCAAGGAATTTGAAGACTATGGGAGGAAGACAAATGAAAAATAAATTTTCATGAACTGTGATAGATGCTATCAATATATAGGTGTTACTGGAATATGGCAAAGGGAGCATATTTCTGGCATTAATTGTGTGTGCATGTGTGTGAGTGTACACACTGATTGGACAGGATCATAATATAGCTGTTTACTGAAGGCCTATCGGAGAAAAGCTTAAGCTGAGCCTTAACTAAGGGAGGAACACTGGAAAGACATTCCAGACAGTAGGACAAAAATTGCAAAGACTAGAGCCAGGAAAGAGTATTATCAGGAAATAAAATAAAATTATCAGGAAACTGCAGATAGTTGAGTTTCCTATTGCTAAATAAACTTGGTAGAGTCATTCAGTGGCCAGTATATCTAGAAGCTACAGGATAAATCTGTATGATAAAGGTGAAATAGGTCTGATATAAAAATGTATTTAATCTGTCTTTTGCAACATGCACTTCTGGACCAAAAATATTGACCCTATTTGCTATTGCAACTGATTTCTAACACACTTACTGTTTTAATTACAAGAATATTTGATAAATTGTTTAACAGCTTGAAAAAAGACATGATAAATATTTTGGAGAAAAGTTATTTATGTATTAATTCCATTCAAACACATATGGATCAGAATATTATACGGGAAGAAAAATTTGCCACCCCAAAATGTATCTCCTTGGCATGAAGATTAATTTAGGCTGATTAAGAACAGAAGACTCAGGAAGTCTTTATTTTTACCTCTTAGTTAGCTGCCTAAAGAATTTAGATAAGGGACCTGTTCCAGAAATAGAGCTATGACCAGAGATATCTGTAAAGAATATGGACTGGGTGTGGTAGGGGAAAATTATCAAGGCCTAGAGATCAGAGTTCACTCTGTGACACATTGTCTCTGCATGGCCCAGCAAACATTTCTTTACCAAACATTTGCTTTTCCATCTCCATGTGTCTGCCTTCCCACTGAAGTCCCAAAGGACTATTGCCAACTTCTTCTTTTATCTTTAGCTGAAGATGCTATTTAAGGTGATAACTTTGGCCATTTTGGTGAGTTATTCAGTTTTCCCAGGTGTCTCCAATGTATATATGCTATTAAACTTTTGCTTAATTTTCTCCTGTTAAGCTGTCTCATGTCAATTTAACTCTCAGACCAACTGGAACAACTTAGAAGAGTAGAGGAAAATTTTCTTCCTCTCCAACAGTATTGAATACCAGTATTTTTATGCATCTTTTAAGATGATAGATGGAATTTCCTCATAATTTTAAAACAATTATAAAATATAAAAATGCAATGATAATATTTATTCATGAATAGAATGGTAGTAAAACTACTACATCCACTGAAATGACAGTAGTGTAACAGGCTTCAGGAATGAGTTAAGTATCTTAATTTAGGAATAGTTTTTTTGGGTAAGAGGCACAAATACTGCTTTGTAATTTGCATTTATATATCTTTCATAACCTGAGACAGCATAGAGGAGGAGAAAAGAATCTAAGGAAACCCGACCAGACTTAATCTACTAGATCTTGGAAAAGCAGTTGGGAAAACTAAAGGTTATCGTCCAAACCACATAGTATGCTTGGTTTTAATAGGTATTACTATAAGGTATATTCTCATAAAATGACAACAATTAACAATGTAAATGTTCTTATTGATCTAGTTTACATTTGAATACTCAGAGCTGAGGGTGGTGCATGTAATATATATTAGTGCAGTAAATATATATTAAGTCAATGTAAAGGGCAATATTTAAAGTTATGTGGATATCACTGATTTTGTTCAGGACATATTTTTTTTCCTCTCACAAGTGAAATCTAAAGAAAACCATGAGAAAATAGGGAGCAGTGACCTTTCCCCTTCGTTACCTGACAAGGCTGAAGCACTACTGAGCAAGGTATCAGAAGCTCATACGCTTAGGCAGGGTAAAGGTCAGCTTTCCAGTCCCAACAGAGAACTATGCCTTAAGGTCAGCCTGCCAAATGGGAGGGTCACAATTACTTAACCCCTTAAAGAGCCATCATCTGTAAAATCAGGATAACAATAGTTTCCAACACAAGGTAGTATTTTGAATATTCAATGAGATACTCTGTATAAATCACTTAAGACAGTTTCTAATGTGTAAAATGCCAGGTCTTTAAGAATGAGTAAGAATTAACTAGGCAGTGGAGGGTGGGGAGAAAAAAGGAAGACACTCCATGTAGATCAAACAAGCCTTGAATTATAGAAGTATATGTGTCTATAGAAAATGAAAAATTGTCCTATGTGACTAGAGGGGTAGGGTTGTATGCTAATTTTTTTGGAAAAGAGGGATTGGAGTAGGAAGAGTTGGGGAACACTTTGTGTTTTTAAAGTTAGATCACTGGTAAATTAGTGATGTTACTGATACGAGAGGCAGGAGAAAATATAAAAGAAGATATTTTAGGTGAAAAATAATTAATATCATCTTAAGTATTTAAAATTTGGTGCCTAAAGAATTTACATATATATCCTATATTTAGTGGTTAGTTGAAAATAGGGATGGAGATATAACTTTGTAAGTTTTGAGTAGTATGTGATATTTGAGATCATGGGAGAAGGTAAATAAACCTAGCAAGAATGGAAAGGAAGAAAAGAGTCAAAAATATCACATAGTGAATATCAATATTTAAGGGACAGAGAAAAATAATCTATATTAAAAGAGTTCTGAGAGCCAAGAGGGAGAGAAGCCGGAGAGGAGAGTTTGAAGAGAGAGTGGTCAATAATCACAGCACAAAAATCATCATGTAAGATGAACACTGGAAATAGGATATTGAATTATTTCTACACTTAGGTGCCAAACACACATCCTAATTAAGGAGGACAAACAATATTTATGACATTTTTCATTGTAATGGAATCAGCAGTCACCAGAGTTCATAATTTATGAGCAATACCCCTGCATTATCTCATCCTCATATAGTGTTTTCCAAATGAAAATATATCTGTCTTAAAGGTAAAAATATGAATAAGTATACAAGTATTTTGATGCTCAAGGCAGTGATATGTTCTGGAATTATGTATAATATTTCTGACTTTTAGCCATTTACTAAATTATCAAAAGAAATCACAAATGATAACACAAGGTATAATTTGCAATTTGTTAATGATATTTATAAGACCTAACAGAGTCAATGAATCTAAGTACTTTAATACTTTGTTGACCCATACCCTATGGAAAAACATTAGATTTGAAACATTAGTTCATAAGTACTTCTGTGATGAAAGAAAATAAGTTAGCACACAAATCTACCATATTTCACCTTTGGTGTTTAAAAATAAGCCAATAAAATTGAAGAGGAGAAGTAGGAAATATTCTTTTTGTATGTGTGTGCATATGTATACATACACCCATATTTGTGGAGAAATAAAGTGGAAAGCAGTAAGTTACCCACACACAGCGAAATGAAATCTGTTTAAGCCATTAACACTTGTGTGGGTAGGCACCATCAGACTCCCCAGCCCTATTCAATTTCTGCTATGCTGAACAAGGGGCAAGTTATATGTAAGGTATCCAGCACTGCCTCTGTTCTTCATCCTCCTGTTTTCCCCACAATTGGACTGGCTACTTACAATTAATCAGTTTAGCAGTGTTCAAAAATCCTGCCTACTATCTCCTGTCATATGTATAAATACAAACACCCCTTTGAATGTCTCTTTTCTTTCTCTCTCCCCATTCTCCCCCCTTTCTCCCAATACCTCTTCCTTCCATTACCCCTCCTTCTCCCATTCTTCCCTCCTCCAGGACATCAGAGAGTCCAGGATTCTATGTGACCTGGTGGGACCCCTTGCCCAGGATCTCCCTTGCCTTGCTTATGCCTGAGTGAGTAATACACCTTTGAATTACTAGTGGTCATTTGCTTTGATGTGGTGTGTCTAGATGTCATTAAGGAGAAGAGAGAGGCAGATCTAATACTAGCCTGATCAAACAGTAACAAAAGTTGATAGAATGGTTACATTAAAATGTAGTACATATATTTTAAACAGTTCTACAGTTGCTTGTTTTTATATAGAGTAGAAACATTCTGAAGCACTAGTTGGGGGGAACTTAGTAATTGTATATCTTTTCATTTTTTCTTACCATGGGGCTCTTGCAAATGCAAGGGGATAACTGGATGAATGTAAGTTAAAGGTTTACATTTCATTCAGTGCTTCAATAAAAACAATCAATAAAGCCACAGTATATTCCTAAATTTTTTTATAGAGTTGGGGTTAATTTCTTATTAAGAACTTTCAGCTAATATGGATGGATTCAAATGTATATGTAGAGTAATCATACGACACCTTTACATCTTTCAAGTCCATGTTATTTCAACAATTAGACGTGCTTTTTTTTATAATATTAAGAACTTTCTATAACAAACAACTTGAAAGTTAATGTGAAACTAAGAGATAGACAAATTACCATATATTTCCCAGCAATTGAATCTGAGAAGTCCATGTTCTAGGGACAGGTTTAAGAGAAAAGTTTTGGATGATTTGGAAGCTATCACCTGGCTTAGGAAAGCAATAAAGATGACCCTTGCTAAAACTGTATATTCATCGTACTTTATAAGACAGTTGCTTCTGCCTGAATAATCCATCATATATATGTTTCCCAAGAAATGATTCTCACAGCACTTAGAAGATAATAAACTAAAGAACAAAGAAAAAGAAGTCTCATGACCTTGTAAAACATATAAATAAATAAACACATAGAGGAAATCCTGAAGTAAAATAATGAGTTCAGCACTAAAGATCTCAAGTTATTTTGTTCACCTATCAATATAATTTGTATTTATTATGTCATCATATACCAGACAAAATATTAGGTGGGGATTTGAATAACACGAGTCTGTTTCTCCAGTGATCTGTACAAAGCAAATCAACATGTTGAACCACTAGGAAAGTTATGATGCACTTCAAGAAGAAAAACTGTAGAGATATTTTTCCCAACAGTAAGCAAGTTTCCAGTAACTTCTGAAAACTGAAGTCCTGAGAAAGTAGAGCTCTTAGAAATCATGAACTGATATGGTCTCATTCTTAATTTTCTGTGATATATTTAGTTCCATTTGTTTGCTTTGAATTTTAATTTTTGAGAGAATAATACATTCTTTTGGCTCAGATGTATGTATATGTAGAGATCCAGAAATTCTATTCATAGGTGTATATGCAGCAGATATGCATACATATTTTCACAAAAAGACATTTACTAGAATGGTCATAACAGCATTATGTCTTTTTTAGCAGTGGTATTTATTTTCAGTAGCCCCAAACTGGAAACCATCAAGATAATTCCATCAAACTTATCCAGATGTTTATCAAGTTAGTAACAGATAAATACATTAGAGTATATTCACTCAAGATAATTATAAATATATGCCAAGGGATGATCAACTACAATGAAACCCAGCAATGTTTGTAGAAGATTCTCACAAACATAACATTGGGTCAAAGGAACCAAATACAAAGATTGCATACTGTAAGATTATAATTTATAAATTTTTAAAAATGGGAAAACTGAAATATATTGTCAGAAATCAAATTGGTAGTAGAACTTTGGGTGGGGCTTCTGACTACAAGGAAGACAGGAGCATTTCAGAGTCAGTGTAAGTTTATGTGTGTTTATCTCCATGTTGATAGGTTGGTGTGTTAATTTTTGAAAAAAATCATAAAGTTTATTCTATGTTATTTTTTGGCATGAATATCATGTCCATTTCACACTAAAAAGATAAAAGTTATTGTGCAGTTCCTTTTCCTCCACACTTACTCTCCCACCAACCCCTGAGTAATGTCCCACTAACCAAATAGTCTCTTTTATGTCTTTCCAGATACTTTTTTAATAGTTTGTTTCCTATCTTTAGTTATTTTTTTCAATAGGTAACCCTATATGTCATTTTACATGTGTACAGTACATCTATAGGATAATTCCTAGAAGTAGAATTGTAGCATTTCTTGGTAAAAGCAAGTATGTATAATTATACTATATTCACTGGGGATTAACAATGGATACTTCCACAAATATGCATGAAAATGCCACTTTCTATGCAGCTTTGGCAGTACAGTGTGTGATCAAAATTTTTTATTTTCATCACATTATAGATGAGAATTGTTGCTCAACGTAGTCTTTTTTAAAAATTAATTAATTTAACATCTTTATTGGAGTATAATTGCTTTACAATGGTGTGTTAGTTTCTGCTTTATAACAAAGTGAATGAGCTATACATATACGTATATCCCCATATCTCCTCCCTCTTGCGTCTCCCTCCCACCCTCCCTATCCCACCCCTCTAGGTGGACACAAAGCACCAAGCTGATAATGCGGCTGCTTCCCACTAGCTATCGCTTTTACATTTGGTAGTGTATATATGTCCATGCCACTCTCTCACTTCGTCCCAGCTTACCCTTCCCCCTCCCCGTGTCCTCAAGTCCATTCTCTACATCTGCATCTTTACCCTACGTTCTTCAGAACCATTTTTTTTTTTAGATTCCATATATATGTGTTAGCATACAGTATTTGTTTTTCTCTTTTTGACTTACTTCAGTCTGTATGACAGATTCTAGGATTCTTAATACTAATTTATCTTATAATTGGATAGATTGAGTATATTTTCGTATGTTCAAGAGTCATTTGTATTTTTCCTCTGGATTGTCTCTTGTCATTTGCCAATTTTTCTACAGACTTATTGATATTTTATATATTTATTTATGGAGCTCTTTATACTTTAGGATATTAGTTTTTAATATATGATATTGGCTACAAATATATTTTCCCATTTTTCCTTTTGACTTTGTCATATTTTATCATGGATATTTATGTTTAATATTCTGTGTAGTAAAATTTGTCAAATTTGTGATGGCTTCTGGATTTTGATACACAGTTGGAAAGCCCTTCTTCTTCCCCAATTATAAAGGATTTCTATATTGTCTTTTAGTTCATTAATGATTTAATTTTTAACAAGCAAATCTCTGATCCATATGAAGCTAATTTCTTGATTCTATTTTTTGATCAGGATGTTGGTTACACAAGTGCATTCACACTTATAAAGTTGTTCCAAATGTATGATTTTTAAAATAATGTGTGTACATTTCTCTAAGTATATCTTATATACATCATATTTCATTAAAATTTTACTTTGAAAATGAACACATGCTAGGGGGTGGAAGAAAGTATTTCTGGGTATGCTAAGCCCTCTATGAGAACTTGACAGAATTGTGAACCCCACACACGATATCTTAACATGATACATTTTTCCCCAGCTTTAGTTTCTAATATACATAGAAACATATATATATATATACAGTCAAACAAAGCAATCAACAAAGAAACAAACAATACATAGAATCAATTGAGATGATGTCATATATTATTCCAAGAGGACTAGAAAAAAAAAGATTACCAAGAAAATAGAAAGGAAGTAATTAATTACAAAAAAAATAGTACAAGGAAATTGAACTTAAATTTGTATTTATCCCTTTTCATCCTCGTTTCCTTCCACTCTCCTTCTTGCCCATTCTGCTCCATTCATATTGGATTTATCTCTGTTTATTCAGCCTCTAATCTTCTTCACCACTAACTGTTTAGACATCTGTTACCTCTGCCTGGTGTCCTTTTATCGTCTGTCATGGTTAATTCCTAGTCATCCTTCAGATCTCAAATGTTACTCTCTTAAGAAGACCTTCGTGGCATTAGTGTTTCTTTTTTTGTTTTTTAATTTTACTTCAAAGCATTGGTCAGAGTTTTAAGCATAATAAAGAAGAAGGATGAGTACTCTTGCAATCATGTAGCATGTTACATTTATAATCACCACTTTGGAAGGTCTTGAATTTGAATAGCTTACTTCCATGTAGCTAATATATTGATATTGGCTTAGGGTTGATTCTAGCCTGTGTATGTCACCCCTTTGGACCAGAAAACCCTGGAGGCAGATAAAGGTGACCAGCTCTGCTTTAGGCCTAAGGGAAGAAAAGAGAGAACGTAAGAAAGTGGCAGAGGGAAGCAGCCTTAAAAGATCTTGAGAAGTTTGTCTTCTGGGCTAGTAAAGGATACAGTGCTATCCATGGAGTCCCAAAGTGAATCTTTGAAGGGCAGTCTAACAAATGGAGGATTTTAGGTAGAGTATCAGAGATTCATTTATCCATTCAGAATTATTTTTCTCGATTGCCTGCTTGTGCTATAAGTGGTATGAACGAAGTAGAAAACATACAAAAAATTACTTATCCCATATACTTCAATGGTGTTAAACAAATAATTAGTCAGATAATTAATTTTCATTGTATTAAGTGATAAGATGAAGAAAACGAGAGGGGGAGAATATTGTATGACAGAAAAAACTAACCCAGACTATGATGGAAGAAATTTTCTAATACTGGGATGTAGGGAAGCCATTCTGGTTTACATGATTTGGCCTGAACTTTATGTGAACTACAGCAGCCTGTCTTAAAGAAACCCAAACAATGCTTTTCAATACATGTACCATTTTCTGCCATCTGATGAAGTGATAAAAACTTACACAGTTTTCCAAGTGACTGCCTATATGTATTTCTGTGGAAATACAACTTCTGCTCTGGGAATCTTTTCCCAATTATGCCAAGAATCTTTAATGTTTAGCTTCCTCCTCTTTTTCATGATTCATAGCAACTCATTATTGGGAGACAATTTTTCATGGGCCTTTCACTTTTCTGCATGTCTTTCAAGTGACGAATTAACTGCCCTTTGTTCTGGATGCTTTTCAAGGATGTTTATCTATTGGACAGCCTTTGAAGACAGAGATAATATCTCCTTCTGAGGCAAAAGACGGGCATACTTAGAGCCCATTATAAAATCCCTGATTCCCCTAAGCTCAGAGTTCCTCTCTTATAATGTTATTGTGTATGCAGGTGTCATTTGGTCTTTTTACATCACCTTGTAGACATTAGAGCTTGAGGGTAAGCTGGATGAAGTGAGAGAGTGGCACTGACATATATACACTACCAAATGTAAAACAGACAGCTAATGGAAAGCAGCTGCATAGCACAGGAAGATCAGCTCCGTGCTTTCTGACGACCTAGAGGGGTGGGATAGGGAGGGTGGGGGGGAGATGCAAGAGGGAGGGGATATGGGGATATATGTATACGTATAGCATTATGTATTCACTGACAGCAATAGCAGTAGACAGAGTACCAGTATTTTTTCTTTTGAACATCTTTATTGGAGTATAATTGCTTTACAATGTTGTGTTTATGCTCTACAGCAAAGTGAATCAGTTATACATACACGTATATCCACTCTTTTTTAGATTCTTTTCCCATATAGGTCATTACAGATTATTGAGTAGAGTTCCCTGTGCTATACAGTAAGTCCTTATTAGTTGTCTAGTTTATATATAGTAGTGTGTATATATCAATCCCAATCTTCAAATTTATCTCCATTGTGCCTAGTAAATAGTATACATTCAATAAATACTGACTGCATCTTATCCAATTACCTGTCATTTAAACTGTTTTGAAATTCTATTAAAAATGTTCCTTAATTAAATGATCCCCATACCCCAAAAGAGAAAAAGCAGTAAACGGTCAAGTAATAGAAAGAGCTTGACCTAATGCCATATATGTTGAAAATTGTTGCCAGTGAAAGAACCAGAGAATTTTGGAAAAATGTGCCAAGGTTTCTGACATAACTCCCTATGAACCACACAGATGAGTTGCAAAAAAAAAAATTAAAAACTAAAAATTCTGAAAATTCTCACTGTAATCTTTTACCACAGTGTGGAGGGAAACAAACTGAGCAGGTATGTTTTCCTTGTGATCTGAAGTAAGAAGGAACTAGAGGATAGGGGAAACAGTTCTGGAAATAGGTGAAAAGAGGGAAGGAATTGATTCTCTCAGTACATATACAGTATTTCCTCTATGCCCTCGAACACACACACACACACACACACACACACACACACACGTATATTTAGAAAGAGAGAGAGGTAAGAGGTGATAGAGATAGATGATACAGTTAGATGGATAGATAAATGATGAATCTGTGTGTGTGTGTGTGTGTGTGTGTAGGTATATCTGGGATGGTATGATAGATACAGATAGATGGATAGATAAATGATAAACTGTGTGTGTGTGTGTGTGTGTGTGTGTGTGTAGGTATATCTGGGATGGTATGATAGATACAGATAGATGGATAGATAAATGATAAACTGTGTGTGTGTGTGTGTGTATAGAGGTATATCTGGGATGGTATTCACTTTATATTTCTCAGTGGTGGAATTTTATTTGTTTTCACTTTTTATTTGCATGTGTCTATATTACTTCAGTTCCTTATATTGAGTATGAAATGCTTTCACAAAAATATAGTATTTTAAAAGAAAATAATTTACTGTGCTTGATTTTAGGTACATTTTATTGTTGTAATGCTTAATATTGCCTAAAGCAAGATTTGGTTTGAAAAATATTCACTTAAATATTTTTAAACAGATCTGAAAAGTTTTCCAGTTTTACACAATTAACTACATATTAAATTGAAAATACTAGACCATTTAGTCACTTTCCATTTTATCTTCATATTATATATATATAGATAGATCAGGTATCATGCAAAAGATATTCTATGTTTTCAGTATTTAAATGTGTATCTTTTGTCAGTGTTACATGAGTTACATATATTGAAAGCAAAAGTGTTCTTTACCCAAGGATTCTAATCCTATTTTTAATTATCTATAATGAATAAGTTTCTAAGTAATCAAATGTCAAGAAAAAGTTTTTTTATTAAATCCCTGAAAAGGTATATACTATATGTTTAGCTTAACATTTTATCTGTAACTATTAAGTAATAAAATTAAAAGCACCGTTATTCAATACCCAGTGTAATCCTATTATTAAAATGAGGGGGTAAACTTAAAAGTGATTATACTATCACCTATAAATTCGTGTCTCAATTCATTAAATTACTTTCTGCAGGTCACTGACTTTCATTATACAATAAAAAAGTAATGAATAGAGTTTTTAAAAATTATTTGTTATTTAAGTCACAGCTTGAGATGCTTGAAGTCATTATGAATAGTCAAGTACATTGTATGAGTCTTAATAAAATCACCATTATATCTCATGCACTTCTTTTGATCATTGCTGCAGTACTGGAGTATTGTTCATGCAAATAAAAGAATGAAATGAAGTCACTAAACATTTACATTCAAAAGAAGAAAGTTGTTAAACTTTTTTTTTTAATTTGAAGTGACTAATTTTGGAAATTACAAAATTGTCTTTAACTGAGAAAATCTCTCAAATAATTCAGTAACACTTTCTATGCCCCAAAGTTATCTTTTTTTTCTTTTAATTAATTAATTTATTTATTTATTTATTTTTGGCTGCGTTGGGTCTTCATTGCTGTGGGCAGGTTTTCTCTAGTTATAGTGAGTGGGGGCTAATCTGTGTTGCGGTGAGCAGGCTTCTCACTGCAGTGGCTTCTCATTGTGGAGCGTGGGCTCTGGGCACGCAGGCTTCAGTAGTTGCGGCGCGTGGGCTCAGTATTTGTGGCTCTCAGGCTCTAGAGCACAGACTCAGTAGTTGTGGTACACGGGCTTAGTTGCTCCATGGCATGTGGGATCTTTCCGGACCAGGGCTCGACCCCATGCCCCCTGCATTAGCAGGCAGATTCTTAACCACTGTGCCACCAGGGTAGTCCCCCAAAGGTATCTTGGTAGAATACCCTTTCTACTACTGTGGTGAATACAAGATTGCGTCAGTTACTTTTTGCCACAAAACAAACCAGACCAAAACTTATTGGCTTAAAACAATTAATGCACCTAGCTCATTATTTGGGGCTGGACTCAGCTGGGCAGTTATGATCTCAGCATCTTCACTCATGCAGCTGTATGTAGGTTGGTTGTTTGTTGGGTGATGTCATATGGATGTCTTTGGTGACAATGTTATCTGACCACACATGATGGTATTAAATAGGATTCCAAAGAAGAGAGAGAAAAGTATCCAAGGACTCTTGACCTCAGAACTGGCACCTGTCTCTTCTGGTCTTTTCTATTAGCAAAAGCAAGTCAAAACACTAACCCTTTTTAAAATGTTGAAGAAGTAGACTTTACCTCTTTAAGGAAGGCGGTGAAAAGTCCCCTCCCCCCTTTTTTGTAGCCTTATTGATGTATAAATGATATTTAAAAAAACTTCACATATTGAATATATATGATTTGATGAATTTGGACATATACATACATTGATTATACCATCACCATAGTCAAAACTGTAAACATAGCCATCACCTCCAAAAGCTTCTTTGTGCCCTTTGCTTTTCTCTTATTGTTGTTGTAGGAACACAACATGAGATTTAAATTTAACATATTTTTAGTGTACAACCATAGACATATTATTAACCATAGGCATGTAGCATATGTACATTGTAGAGCAGATATCTAGAATTCACTCATCTCGTATAACTAACTTTATACCCATTGAACAGTAACTCCCCACTTCCCCCCTCCCCATCCCCTGGCAACCACCATTCTGTTTTCTGCTTCTGTAAGTTTGACTATTTTAGATATCTCATGTAAGTAGAATTATTCAGTATTTCATAGGCGTTGTAGGGGAAGATTTGCACTGTGGCAGCCTAGTAGCCTTGCCTGTGTTCATATAGGTCATGCAGACAGTGTGGTTTGAACCCCAGCTTTTCTGAGCCCTTGCAGAACAACACCTTGTCATCCTCCTGGAAAACAAGAGGATGGAAAGCTTATGAAAAGCTGCTTTGAGGCCAATTTCTACTCACCTCCTTATATTCCATAGGAGGCTGTAATCCCTCAATTTCTTATCTCTAATGAGGTATGAGGCTTTCTTCTGCCCTGTGCCCCTTGGGTTATAATTGCAGTCTATAAATGCCTTCAAGAATTGGCTTCTCAGAAACAGGGTGTTCAAAGCTTGCATTGCATTGTCGTCTAGCCCCTTTTATTTTAGTTTCATCCTTTTTGGTGTCTGGGACAAAGAACTTGGTGAGTTGTCTCCTTTTGCTACTCTTTCTTTTGTTGGCTGTGTAAATAATAAAGTGTCTGAATCTAAAAATGGTTTGCTGTATTTTACTGGCTAAATCTGTATGTCAGGAGATCTGTCAGGAGTTGGCCTGGCTTGCTACTGTGCACTTGATGGGGCTGTATTTAGAAATATGGCTGCAGCCACTGTGGCTTACCTCTTCTTACTTTTGCTGTTGTTTTCTCCATCCCAAAACCCAGAAAACTGCAAGTATTTTTTCTCCCTAACAGCATTAGAGAGCTCACTATATTGAGCTCCAAGAAAGTAATTGGCTTGGTTTCCTGAGCCCTGCATCTTGACAGGGATGAATCCCACAAGGATCATTTGAAACCACACGAGCCATACTCTGCTACCCAGCTCTTCAAAAAGATTCTTCCATCAGCTATGAATCAGTATCATAATAAGAAACTTAAACCTCAGTGTTATCCTTTTGTATGTTGTGTGATCTCTGTACTCTTCCCAGTGTCAGGAAGAAATCTTTCATTTCTTTTGTGTAAGAGAAGTCATCTCAGACTGTGAGACTGCTGAGTGTTAGCTATGAAAACTTAGTTACCCATTCTTAAAGTCTTTGACTGTAAACAATGCCTAATTTGAAATCTAAGAGCCCCTTAGGTATGGACACAGATCATTCCCCACTCTGTCTCTCACTACGAATGTAACACCTAGCCTCTATCAATTGTGTGGTGATAAACTCCTTTTGTTTTCCAAGCATTCTGAGATTGGGTCTTAGAATAAAAGTTTCAATTTCAACAAGAGATAATGATGGAAATAAATGTATTTCCATGAAATGCTGTTGGTTTACACAGCCCTCATGGAATTTCCATGATTTTTAATGGCAACTCTAGATCAAGGATGTGTACTCTCAGTAACTCTTTAAGAACACATCCATTTTCTAAAAATTATTTGTTTTCCTTTGCTTTGGGGTTTTCAGTATCTTTTGCATTTAAAAGTGGTCACAGATTTACAATGTGCTTTGACCAAAGCTGGAATATTTTGTGAGTTTTGTTTATTGGAAAATTCCAAATTCACTTTTGAAGTGAAGCTCTTAATATTCTACCTTGCTATATCTAGCATATAGATCTTTGAAAATTCAGACTTTTCATTGTATTGAAAAAAAAAAATTTCACAGACACTAGTGTATTTACTAATACAAAAATGGAGTGTATAACATAAATTGACTCAACTCTCAGATTATTTTCAAGAGTAAAATGTGTACTTTCTAAGAATCGTGAAGGATATAATGTTTCTTGTATATTTATATTTAACATATTTGTGCCTAAGGATCACAAGCTGATATATTAAAATATTTTAAATGACAAATTATGATATGATTAATCACTGTGAGAGGAAAAATGCAGTTGAATATTCAAATACAGAAATTGTCGTTAAATCTGTCAGCTTTGTTTTTCCTTTCAGAGAAACAAGTGATTTTTGACAGGTGTGAATTGCAGCAATGATACAGTTTCCCTCAGAACATTCAAATTGATTTTTAAACAAAAGTCATTCATCTTTATTTTTAAATTAATGGACTTTTGTATTCTACGATAGCGCTGAGATTTTCATCCAGGAAAATGACTTTGTGAAAAGAAAATGTATCATTTGGGAACTTAAATGCATAGTCAAATTCTAATGTGTAAATGCAATAATATGCACATGAAGATATTTTTTCAAGAATAATGAGCATGTACTCATTACACCTGAAACATCTAGGCATTTCTAAACAGTTTTGTGATTATAGATAAATTTTAATCACAGAGGAATTATGAACCCTTCTAAATATATTTATGAACAATTTTTATAAATATTTACATGTATGCTTTTTTATTATTTTAAGGATATTTTCTTCTTTCTGTATTCCCACTTTATATGCCAAATTCTCTCTTTAGCATTTATTCTAAAGAAATATGAAAGGGTTCAAACTCCTAATTGCCTATTGAATTGCTCTAAGGCTAATTAAGTACTCTAAAAATTATGAACGTAAAATAAAGAGCCTACAATTTGTATATTTTTGTGAATCATGTTTATTTTATATGTTTTACATTGTTAAAAGGGCTCAGCAAACACCTAGGACATAATGTGATAGGTTGCTGTAACTTCATCTTTCATCCCCATATCTGGTTATTGCAGTAATTGTATGGTATTAGTTTTTTGACAATTGCCATATCTAAAATCTAGTGTTTATCCCTCAAACTATGAATATTTTTCTTGGGAAATATTCTGCCTGATTCCGTAATCCGAGGAGGAAGTTACATAAGGAATAAATATTATTTATTTAAGGACAGATTAAATGGAAAAGTATGCTCAAAACATAGAAATTGAGTGTATCTTTACAATCCTTTCAAATATGGCATGACAAAGAATCCTGTGAGTGAACTTTGCAAGTCAAATATGTCCTCAACTTCTCTTTTAAGGATAGAGGAATGCCTTCATAACTAAGCTATACAGTTATGCTTAGTTATATGCATATAACTTCTTGGCATGCTTTTCAGAGGTTAACAGAAAAATCAAAACTGGGAAAAGAAGTATAATTCAGATCTGGAGTGAATAACTGCTATAAATCTAGTGTATCCACCATGAGCTAGGCAGAGACTTCTTTCAGAGCTAAAAAATGTACACAAGATAAGAATAAACTCATTATATCTCAAATTGAGCACTGCACAGACCTGGGACATTACATTTTATATTACAGCTTTTCAAATAATTATGTTTATTTAGTATATTAGAAATTTCAGAAAATAAGGTAGAGTAAGGTAGAATAAAATTAGGAATTGAAGACCTCTCATTTCCACTCTACCTAATGCTCAGTTCATAGGTCAACAGACCTGAGGCTAGCTTTCCTCTTGTCATTAAGATTCTAATCATGTCTTAGAGTCTATTCTGTTAGTTGTGTTTAAAGTCCCTCTTTAATTCCATGTCAGAAAATGGATGGAATCCTGTATCACACTTTGTAACTATCACAACCTAGACAGATGTTGAACCCCCAGAAAGACCTTTAAAAAAATCAAGCACAAAAGAAACTTATAGAATGGAAAAATATTTTCTAAAATCATGTAAAAAACTGATTGGCTATTTAGAGAAACAACGAATTGAAACTCAGACATCATTCTATACATTAAAATGTATAGAAGCATGAACTAATTAAATATTTCTACATCAAGAATAAAGTCCTGAACAGACAGCATGACATAATAGCGTATTTATTAGCCTTCTGGCAGAGAAAGAACTTTCTAAGCTTAGGATGCAATTAAAGAAATAATAATAATTAACAAGTAAATATGACTTTCTATGTGATAGGAGCTACATCCTTTATGTAATACATTAATGCATTATATTCCCATACAAACCCTACAAGGCAGGTATTACTGTCATCTTCACCTTATAGGTGAAGAAATTGACGGGATAAAGATTAAATAAATTACTTAAGTGACACAGCTAATGGCAGAGCCACTTTCAACTCAGGAAGTCTACATCACAATATAAGTAATGGGAAGAATGGGCCATATTAAACCAATATTGTTTGCACAAAACAAAGAAAACAATTGTGCAAACTTAAAAGCATATCATATACATATTTATTATACAGTAGTTTAGGCACTCCATTACCAACAGTATACAGGCATACCTCATTTTATTGTGCTCTGCTCTATTGCACTTTGCAGATATTACTTTTTTTTTTTACAAATTGAAAGTTTGTGGCAACCCTGCATCAAGGAAGTCTATCATCCTTATTTTTTCTAACAGTATTTGCTCACTTCATGTCTCTGTGTCACATTTTGGTAATTCTTAGAATATTTCAAACTTTTTTCCTTATTATATTTGTTATGGTGATATCTGGTGATTTTTTAATGTTACTGCTGCAAAAAGATTATAATTCACTGAAGGTTCAGATGGTGGTTTGCATTTTTTAGCAATAATATATTTTTAAATTAAGGTATGTACATCGTTATTTTAGATATAATGCTATAGTACACTTAATAGACTACAGTATAGTATGAACATAACTTTCATATTCCCTGGAAAACCAAAAAATAAGCGTGACTCACTTTATTGCGATATTCACTTATTTCAGTGGTCTGGAACCAAACCTACAACATCTCTGAGGTATGCCTGTAGTTGACTTGTTACTTAGATCAGCTTTCCCATTGAAAAAAAATTGAAATCTGGGATATCGTATTTTAAAGAAAAATAAATATTAAAATTGAGTAGTACTCACACTAAAATCTAAGTAAATTGTAGCAAACCAGGATGATAAATGGAGCCTGAAGTGAGCTTTCAATATTAGCTTGAAACATGTGGCTTCCATTTTGAATGCTAAGATGCTTGCATCACTACCCACTCTCAAGTCCACACTCTAGTCCATCATAAGGAGAAAATGGGCAAATGGATGACGTGCCCATTCCTTTTAAGAGCATGTCCAGAAGTGAGGCTTTTTTTTTTAAACCTGGCAATATTTTATTGGCCAACACTTAGCCACATGATTGCATCTAGTCTCAAGAATCTGAGGGGCAGTGTAGTATTTTAGCTGGCTAATGATATCCTCAGCTGAAATGAATGCACTGTAACGGTAAAGAAGTAATGAGATAATGGATTCTGTGGGACACACAGTAGTCTATCACTCCTTCCATTGGCTGAAAACATTCAAATAAGTGGTCCAGCATGCAACCGATGCAGAGCAAATTATGGTGATTGAGAGATGAGCACAGTTGTTTAATGTTAAGTGCTATCCTTTATTTTTTATACTAATAAATCCAAAATCTTGGAATGACGAGTTATGTTACTTCAGTCTCTGTGTAAAACCTGTGTTCTAGCTACAGGGGACAATCCTGTGTCCCTGGAACAAGATTTTGTTTTTGAGGGGCCACTATATGTTCTGGTATTTTATGTTATTTTTTCTGCATTGTCAATTCTTTCAAAGCTCTCCTAAATTTCTGCTTAAAATTTTAAGACCCTTCTAAAAAATAACCTACTCTAAGAAGCCTCCTTATTCCATCGGGCCTGGGTGGTTCACTCACTACTGGGTTCCTATAGCATCATATGCATATTTTAATTAATAATTATATGTGCATGTGCTTCAAAAATGAAAAGAATCAGTGATCAGAGTTTAGGTTAACCTTATAAAGTCAAAGATCACTAAATCTACTTATTAAACAGAAAAAAAACCTAGAGGTATCTGACTCCAAAGCTAAATTCCTTTTTCATTCATTACAGCAAACACTTCTCCATTCCTACTAAGAATAATCAACAAAATTCACAGTCTGCGAGATATAGTTCAGATACCAGAAAACATACCAAGAGCTATAATGTAATAAATATACTACTGTATTAATTGGAAAAGTCAATTCTGAAAAATTAGAATATGATAGATAAATATGTCTCAGTCTCAATTTCTGTGATTTCTTGTCTCCACAGATATTAAATGTTTATTTATCTAACAAATAAGTGTTTATGTTAATAATACCAGACCTGTATATTTAGTTTATTAATTATCCATTATCTTCTTTGTATTGCACTATCCCTAGGAATTAAATTGTGACGGAAATGGCCAAAGTTGTAGCAATTCTGAAGTTTATGGTTAGTGGGGAACTGATAGCAGGAGTGTCAGAAAGGAGGGAGACAGACATTACAAGAAGCATAGGAACAAGGCATCTTTAGATAGTGTTAAATGCTACTGAAAACAGTAAAATGAAAAATAGAATGATAGAGTAGAAATACTGAGGAAAACATTCAGATTGGGTGGTCAGGGAAAATCTTTCTGAAGAGGTGACATTTATATAAGACTATGGAGCACAAGAGAGAGATCTGGGCTGGAGATAAATGCCATTTGGAAATACCCATCTAAAGAAAATGTGGAATAAGAATAAAAGAGTTAGGGATAAGGCTTGGAAGATTCCAATTACTAGTCCAGCAGGAAAAAAAACCCCACATTTTGCAAAAAGGCAGAAAAGGAGTGGCCACTGAAAAGGGGAAAAAACAGCAACAGCAATAACTAAAGAGTATGAGGACAAGGAAACCAAAACAACCTACTTCCAGAAGGAGGGAGAAGTCAGCTGTGCAAAATGCTACTCAGCAAAGGAATGCAGCAAGGACAGAAACCATACCTTTAGATTTGGACAGATGCAAGTTACTCGTGCCATAGATCAAATTTATTGTAGTGATGAGAAGGAACTCTACTGGAGTAAGTTAAAAAACAAATGGGAGATGAAGGCATTAGTGATTTATAGGCAACTCTTCTAGAAATTGTGCCATAAAGGAACACAGGAAGAGGCTTGGTATAAAAAAGGGATACTTTGCCTCCCTGAATCTTTTCCCTCTCTCCCTCTCTTGCTTTTCTTCCTTCCTGGCTTCTTCCATCCCTCCCTCCCTCCTTCCCTTCCTTCCTCTTTCCTTCATTTCTTCCTTCCTTTTAAATAAATTTTATTTTCAGGTTTTTTTTTTTTTAGGTTTAGATTTACAGAAAAATTGATAAAATAGTAGAAAGAGAAAAACTTTATATACCCGATACAGTTTTTCATGTTACTAATCATGTTAGTGATAGTGACCAGGGTTCTTGGCTTTCCCCAATCAATAGAAATTGACTAGCGGCCAGACAAGAAATTCAGGCAGGGCTTTATTGGGACCCTTGCTGCAGCAGAGGGGAGTGAGAACAAGCAACATGTTCCCTTGCTGCTCACTCCCTGGCGGGGGGAAGGGGGGCCGAGCTTGTTCCTTATATGGTGTAAGGGTAGGGGTGTGTCCAGGGGTCAGGCTGGAGGGGTGGCTCAGGGGGTTTGCCCACTCCTTAGGTGGTGTGTGCAGGGGGCATGCTTCTCTTGGCTGTGCTATTTCTCAGTCTTTCCTTGTTTTTGATGGCCTTGACAGTTTTGGAATATTGGTCAGGTATATTGTATACTTTCCTTCAGCTGGGATTTGTTTGTTGTTTTTCTCATGACCAGACTTGGCGGGGGTACAGGTTTTTGGGAGGAGGCCCAGAGAGGTAAAGTGCCATTCCCAACACATCACAGCAAGTGTACATACTGTCAACGTGACATCACTGTGGAAGTTAAACTTGAACTCCTGGGGGAGGTGGTAATTGTCAGGTTTCTCTAGTCTAAAGTTTTACTTTTTACCCCCTTTATATCTGTACTCTTTGGAAGGAATTCACTATGTGCAGCCATACATAAGGAATCATGAGTATGTTCTATCTCCTTGAGAGTGAAGCTTTTAAATATTTTTTGGGGGGATGATTTTCCACAAGATTTTTGTCTCTTCTCCTCCATTTGTTTATTTATTCAATCATTTATTTATATAATTATGGACTCGGATATTTATTTTATATTTTGTTTTATAATCCAGTACAACTTTATTTTGTTGCTTAAATTATTTTAGACTTGGCCATTGGGAACTCTTTCATTTGGATCCTGGGACCCTTTGATACACTCTGTTCATTGAGGGTTTTTTTGAGCACTTTCTTACTTCCTGCTGCTGAAAGATACTCTGGCCTCAAATTGTGTATTTCTTACCCCATTTTTAGAATCAGCCACATTTCCAAAGAGCCCTGGTTTCTCTTATTGAATAGTATTAAAAACCAAAATATGGTTACTAAGGATATTCATTGCTAATGATGTATTGCTGCTTCTGGATCCCCTCAGCTAACAGATGAATATATATAGTAAATATATACACACACACACACACACACACACACACACAATATAAGTATTTTTTATATATAACCTACTGCATCCATATTAACTTAAACAAGAGTTCACACTGATGTCTCTAACTCTAATCCATTATTACATGGACCGTTCTTGTTTTCTCCCCTTGTTTATCTGTACACTCCCCTCTCCAAGAGTAAGAAACCTGGTTCCTGTCATTTACCATTTACTTAATTATTCAATTCCAGTATACATGTAGAGTAGTATCAGAATTAACATATATCCTTATGAAAAACAATTTGTCAACTAAAATACACTGTCTATGTACATTCTTTGGCATTTAAACTTAATTTCCAAACATACTTAGTTCAGCACTTTTCCCACCAACACCATCTATAGTGAAGTTATTTCACACATTTGTAATACAGTTAGAATATTTTAGTTACATTTTTAATTTGATCCTGGAATCCTTCAACTTCCTAAAGTTGAAGGATTTTTTTTTTAAATTTCAAACACAGAAAAGACAAATACTGCATGATATCACTTATATGTGGAATCTAAAGTAGTTGAAGTCATAGAAATGGAGAGTAGAATAGTGGTTTGCCAGGGGCTGGCGTGGGAGGAAGAAATGGGGAGGTAAATGGTCTAAAAGTACAAAGTTTCAACTGTGCAACATAGAAAAGTTCTGGAGATCTACTATACAAAATAATGCCTATAGCTAAAAATACTGTGATGTACACATAAAATCTGCTAAGAAAACATAATCTTATGTTACATATTCTTACCACAAAATAAGAATAAGAAGAAGAGGAAGAGGGGGAAGGGGAAGGAGATGGAGAAGAAAATGGGTGGTGGGAAACTTTGTGAGGTGCTGGATATGTTTATGGCCTTGATGATAGTGATGACTTCATGGATGTATACTTATCCTCAAATTCATCATGTAGTATACATGAAATATTTTTACATATCAATCATTCATCATTAATTTTTTTTTTTAGAGACATTTCAACAGCTCACTGATTTGGAAAAGAAACCAAGACTTCAAATACTGCTTGCTGAATTATTCTGAATTATTCTGAATTATTCTGAATGAATTCTATGCTACTTTATATATACAGTTGTTTACATGTTCCCTCCAAAAAGAAAACAAAGAGACAGTGCTGCTATTTGCTTGGAGGCAGAATTGGTCACTTACTAAGAATCTGTCTTTATCTTGTCATTAATTTCTTAAGTATAATTAACGAAATGATTCCAATATTTAACAGATACAAAATATGATCTAGTTGTACAGTTAAACATTATTGGAAAGTAGAATGCATTTTGGATCTTTGCCTACAAGACTATTCTTTTGCATATACTGCAGTATTGTACAAGAAAAATGAAATGTGGAGTCTGACCTTATTTAAATCAAAAATTCAGTGCTGCTATTTTATAGCTATAGACATTAACGTACTTAACCTTGAATTTCAGATTCCTTTTCTATAAATTATTGATAATTCACAGTTAATATATTTATTCTAAGAATTAAAGGAGATAATAGGAACAACTTGAATATGGAAGGATCTCTTATTCGTCTTTTTCAATACTGTAAACATTTTTGAGGTATAGTTGATTTACAATACTGTATGTTTCAGGTGTACAACATACACTTTTTAAAGGTTATACTTCATTTATAGTTATAAAGTATTGGCTATATTTTCTGTGCTGTACGATATATCCTTGTAGCTTATATATTTTATACATAGTAGTTTGTACCTCTTAATACCCTACCCCTATGTTGCCCTTCCCCATTTCCCACTCCCCACTGGTAACCACTAGTTTGCTCTCTATACCTATGAGTCTGTTTCTTTTTTGTTATATTCACAAGTTTCTTTTATTTTTTAGATTCCACATATGATTGATATCATACAGTATTTGTCTTTCTCTGTCTGACTTATTTCACTAAGCATAATACCCTCCAAGTCCATCCATGTTGTTGTAAATGGCAAATTTCATTATTTTTATGGCTGAGTAGTATTCCATTGTGTGTGTGTGTGTATTTTAAGATATATGTATATGTGTGTGTGTGTGTGTGTGTGTGTGTGTGTGTGTGTGTGTGTGTATTTCACATCTTCTTTACCAATTCATCTGTTGATGGGAGTTTAGGTTGCTTTCATATCTTGAGTATTATAAATAATGCTGCTATGAACATTTGGGTGCATATATCTTTTCAAATTAGTGTTTTCATTTTCTTCTTACATATATCCAGGAGTGCAATTGCTAGATCATATGGTAGTTCTATTTTTAGTCTGTTGAAGAACTTTCATATTGTTTTCCACAGTGGCTGCACCAATTTACAATCCCACCAACAGTGTATGAGCGTTCCTTTTTCTCCACGTCCTTGTCAATATTTGTTATTTGTGGTCTTTTTGTTGATAGCCATTCTGACAGGTGTGAGGTTTTTATTTGTATTTCTCTGATGATTAATGATGTTGAACATCTTATCATGTGCCTGTTAGCCTTCTGTGTATCTTCTTTGGAAAAATGTCTATTCAGATCTTCTGCCCGTTTTTTAATTAATTTGTTTGTTTTTTTGATATCGAGTTGTATGAGCTCTTTATATATTTTGGATATTAACTCTTTATTGGTCGTATCATTTGCAAGTATTTTCTCCCATTCAGTAGGTTGTCTTTTCATTTTGTCATTGGCTTCCCTTGCTGAGCAAAAGCTTTTAAGTTTAATTAGGTCCCATTTGTTTATTTTCAGAGATGGAAGGATCTCATTGATTTTGAAAGTATGTTTTTTGCTACCATATAAGAAATTCTGTATCATTGTCTTTCTTGCCTTTAGTTTGTTCTGATACCAGGTGGTACCTATTTGTGGAGCAGGTAGCGATCGTCTCTCTAACAGGAATCCACTTTGGTCCTTATCCTTACCCACCTTCATCATTACCAATTCCTCCCTAAGATAACGGTGATGAATAATGTCCCTTTGCTGTCTCTCCCCAACTAGTCAATCTCCAGATCCCCAACACCAGCCTGCTTTGGAGTTCACACTATTTTTAAATTATAGATTAAGTAAATCTGACAAAATAAGTAAAGTCTAAGAAAAAAATAATTCCTCAGTCAATTCCTCAGTCTTGGACCCCACCCAGTTCTTCCTTCAGGAAATGTCTCTACTCTCCACCTGCAGAGGTGTTTTCACATCTAGATCCTTTCCAATGTCATGCAAAAAAGAATTCCCCCATCTTTGCTCCCCTCTTCTCAGTCTTGTTTAGATCCTTTTGAAAGAGTAGAGTCAAAATCTACTAGTGTTTTATAATATAATCCTCTTAGTTTATATATATGGATAAAACAAATAAAAAATCAATATGTATATAGAATATTTGAACAATGTCAATGAACTAGTGAATTTTGTAAAATATTACATGCAAAACCTGAGAATTGCAGACTATTTTCAAGCACGCCTGGATATTTAATAAGATAGTCCATACACTTGTCTGTAAAATAATTCTCAATAAATCAAATATTTTAAAATATTGAAATATTAAAGAATATATTCTCTGTTGACAAAAAATTAAAGTAGAAGTTGCAAAATGGTACACCATGTAAACAATAAGTATAAGAAAGCTTGAGTGGTATGTTAATTTTAGAAAAAAAATATTTCAAGTTAAAAAGTATTATCAAAGTCTGTATGTATCCCTAGCTCTGAAGTGGGACTCTTGTAGACAGCATATATATGGGTCTTGTTTTTGTATCCATTCAGCCAGTCTGTGTCTTTTGGTTGGAGCATTTAATCTGTTTACGTTTAAGGGAATTTTTGATATGTATGTTCTTATTACCATTTTGTTAATTGTTTTGGATTTGTTTTGGTAAGTCTTTTTTCTTCCCTTCCTCTTTTGTTCTCTTGTGATTTGATGACTAACTTTAGTGTTGCGTTTCAATTCCTTTTTCTCTTTTGCTTGTGTATCTATTGTAGATTTTTGGTTTGCGATTACCATGAGGTTTCTATATAGCAGTCTATATATAAACAAGATTGTTTTAAGTTGCTGGGCTTTAAATTTCAAATGCATTTCCAATATCCTGCATTTGTGTTCTCCCCCTCTCACAATTGCTGGTTTTGATACCATATTTGTGTGTGGATGATTTCTCAATATGTGGAGATTACCATACTAAGTGAAGTAAGTCAGACAGAGAAAGACAAATATCACATGATATCTCATATGCAGAATCTTAAAAACAATGATACAAATGAACTTATCTACAAAACAGAAACAGACTCACAGACTTAGAGAATGAACTTATGGTTACCAGGGGGAAAGATGGGGGGGTGGGGATAGACTGGGAGTTCGGGATTGACATGTATACACTGCTATATTTAAAATAGATAACCAACAAGGACCTACTGTATAGCACAGGGAACTCTGCTCAATATTCTGTAATAATGTAAATGGGAAAATAATTTGAAAAAGCATAGGAAAAAAAGTATTATCAAAGGAAAATAGGAAAATATCATAATGTTATAAGGGTTAATTCAGCAGGGAGACACAGCAATAATAGATGTACATATGCCTAAAATATCACTGCAAATCCTACAGACCTTAAAAGCATATTAAGGTAACATTATCAACATTTTTATGTTACTCCAGTCCCCCAAATTTATACACTAATCTTAAGGAGAAAACTACAAACTAATATCCCTACACAAAAATGCAATAATCCTTAAAGTACATTATGAAATCAAACTGAACACTGCATAAAAATGATAATACATAATGAGCAAGTAAAGTTTATTTTAGAAAGAAATATTGGTTTTATATCCATATTATCAATCATTGGAATTTGCCATATTAATTGATTCAAAGATCAAAACTATATAATATTTTATGCAAAAAATATGACTTTTGATAAAAAGCAGGACCCATTAATGATAAAAAGTCTCAGCAAACTAGAAATAAATGAAATTTTTGCTGCTTAATAAAGAGCTACTATGAAAAATTACGGCCATCATTATAATCAATGGAAAAAGACTGCTTTCTAAGATGAGGATCAAAGCAAGGTTGAGTAATCTCATCATTTTATGCAACATTATACTGGAGGTCTTTTCAGTGAACAATGCAAGAAAATTAAGTAAAATTTATACACTTTAGGAAGAAAATAGTAAACTTTTAAATCCTTTATTTGTAAATGATATGATTGTATATGTAGAAAACTATAAAATCACTGATAAATCTTAAAAGTGAAATTAGTAAGATATCAGGATACATGGTCAATATCCAAAGTTCTATTATATTTCTCTATAATATTAACAAGTATTGATACAAAAAATTGATAATATAAATTTCATTTATATTATCAGCATAAAAAAACTAGGGATGAATTTATGAAAAAATTTGAAGACACATACATTTAAAATATCAAAGCATTGTTGAGGAAAATTAAAGAAAACTAAATAATTCAAGAGATACACCATGTTCATGCTTTTAAAAATGCAACGTTATTAAATGTCAGTACTCCTCAAATTCATCCATAAATTTAATGTAATGCTTATCAAAATCTTAATAGGCTTTTTGAAGAAATTGATCTGCTAACTCTAAAATTTATTTGATGAGGCAAATGAATTGGAATAGTCAAAACAGGAACAAAGTTTGCACATTGGCATTACCTGATTTCAAGACATATCTTAAAGCTACAATAATCAACATAGTGTGATACTGGTGTAAGGTAGAGACATAAATGAGTGAAGCAAAATAGAGAGTCTAGAAATAGACTCACATATAAGTAGTCATTTGATTTTCTCTAGAGAAAAGGTAGTGTGAGGGCACAGTGTGAAGGCACCATCTGCAAGCCAAGGAGAGAGGCTTGACCAGAAACCAACCCTCCTGGCACCATGATCTTGGCCTTCTAGCCTCCAGAACTATGAGGAAAAATAAGTGCTAAAATAGATTTACTTTGTTCAATATTCATAAAGCTGGCCGCAGCAACTTGAAATTGTGAGGTTTGGATCAATTTTGTTCTTTAAACTGACTACCAAGGGATGATGAAACACAAATTTAACTCACCTGAGCATGTGAGTTTCTAAGAAGTTCAAAAGCTTACACAAACCTTATCCTGACTTTTTGGTGAGTGAACCTTGACATGATATCTTGCTAGAGCAATAGCAACAAAAAACCTTACTCCTGAGCTTTCCAAAATATTATTACTATATCAATCACAGGTAGAAAGTGATAATACTTGTACAGTTTACCAACGTGAATGGAGAAGACTGCACATAGGTGAAACAAGCAACTCCAGAGTTCTGTTACCTCAGACCTCCTCCAAAGGCTTTAGTGTCTGAAGGAATCAATATCTTGGTACACCTATAACCTGGGACAAAATTTAGTGAGTTCTGCCTCTTTGGACTGAATTTACTTGTGAGTAGACCAAGTGCTATTAGGCAGAATGTTGAGAGCTTTATTAAGTGTACTTTATGGAAAAATAAAATTATACTTTTGCTCTCTTGAATTTTTTGAACTTCACTGTTTGTAAAATCCCAACTCAGCCCTTGCCTACCTTTAGTGGTGCAATCACTGCAACTGGCCAATATATGGACAAAACTCCAACACTACTCTTAGCACAAAAACTAAAACGTCCCTTTCCAAAGACCAAAATACCTTCATGTCTGTGCTGTCAACTTCAACTTTTCACTGTGAGATTACTTCTTAGTTTTCTACTTCTATCTGTATGTAATTATTTATTGCACTGCGTTTGAGAACAATTTAGATAATAGCAAGAGTCCAAAGAATAAGCATTCAAGGACGTAGAAGAAAAGTCAGAGTAATTCAGTGAGCAACAATGAAGACTGACAGGGGACCTGTACAATCGTTTTGTACTCTAGGAAGAGGAATGGCAGCTAAGTGTGAAATGACTTTCAGGATCCTGTTTTGCCATATCATATTGCTCCTATTGGACAGATCATACGTTCATTAGAATTAAATGCTAGTGGGCAGCAATGTGAACCTTAGTTACTGCCTACTTAGCACATTGCCAATTTTTCAAACCAAAATTTGCCATGCAGAAAATTATTTAAATATTTAAACCATTCATTCTTTTCTGAATATTCTTCTGTCCCATCTCAGAACTTAAGTTCTTTTCTCATCTCCTACCAAAATACTTCTTCTGAAGAAGCCCAACAACTTGTGAGTTGAAAGCTTAATTCTGATGTTCCAACTATGATATGATTGTTCAGTATGAAAAAACCACAGAATTAAGAAAAACTCATATGTCTGTGCTAATACTGCTTTCCATTGGCACAAATAAATAATTTCTCTCCAGGGTTTGGGATTTTTATTATAATGGAATAATCACAGCATCACATGAAATGAATTCTGAGTTCTAAGTAGTAATTAAGTGCGGAAATGTGTATTTTATTTTGATAGATGATATATTCATCTTTTTTCAACACGTGGGCTATCTAATGTTTGAATTACCTGTAATTACATTTCTTTCATGTTTGCATTATTAGTGAAAAATACAGATATTTTTCAATCACCCTCCACTCTTCTAAGCTGTCTTCCCCTACCGTTGATAATTATGCTCAGGGAATCAACCTAATTTGAATATTAGCCTGAGCAAAACATAATTAAGAATGTAAATCTGAAGAAAAGCAAAAACTAATGGAATCCAAAATCAAATATAGATGTTGTTTGGATTATCTCATTACTGCTTCTTTTTTTCACCTCAAGAACTTACTATATACTAAAAACATTGTATATGAATGTATCCCTAGGTGAATAAACACTAGGCATTATAAAGTGGAATCTGACAACCTGAGGGCAATGCAGGAAAATATGTTCTCCTTATTGCACGTTCACTATATACTAGGCAGAAGAAAGAACTGCTTACTTATGTGGTTTAGTAAACTGAAACAAGTGACTAAGAATGAGTGTAAACATCCCCTGGGAATCTCTAAAACTATAATGGGTATGGAATAACCTACACTATACTGCTTTGAAATTGAGACAGATTAAAGAATCCTTCACCACTTTCATATAATTTTGTCAAGGGAAAAGAGGATGGAAATTTTACTAGCTATTTACTAAGTACAAGGAGCTTTATACACTTAAATTTTATGCCCACCCAAGTATTGAGTACATTTTTATTAGCTTTTATTACAGATGTAGGAAATGAGGCTCAGAGAATTTAAATAGATTATCATATCAAAGATCATACAGCTGGAAGGGCAGAGCTTGGATTTTTATTTATTTTTTATCCAAATATTTTTTCCATAATGTTGGGGAAAAATAATGAGAATTTTTAAAAATTTTATACAGAGAAATACAATTTTAGTTCTTAGTTTACTTTTCTATGGCATATTTCAGATTGCTTCAATATGCATTTTAAAATTTATTTCCATGCCACTTTATTGAATTTTCTTACAATTCCTGTGGAACAATTAGAAGCTGATATTGTTCCCATTATCCTTCAGAAGTGAAACTGGAAAAAAAAGGGGGGGGACTTTTATTTAAAATCATTCACAGGGTCTATAGTAGAATGATGGGTTTTCCCAGGACCCTGGAATAGCAGCTTAGACGAATGTCATGCCTTTGACGCACATAGGAGGTTATAAATTAGCATTTGCTCAATTGAATTATCTTCCTAGATCCATGAAACAAACGGTTTACTCATCCTGGCATAGTTACTTTTCCATTTCTCCTTAAACAGGAAGAATACGTATAGGATTTATTTTGATTATTTGATCACATTTTTTTGGCCTCTGGAGAAAAGTAATTTTATGGTTTTCAGGACTGTAGAGACCACATGACCAACTCTTATTTTTAAGGTAAAATTGCAAGAGTTTAGTAAAGCAGTCGTATATCTGGAATTCAGATCTCATGACCTCATTTTTTTTCTTCCTCCTGTATCCCATCAACTGTCACTTGCCCATGCAGTTTATAATTAGCTAGAAAATATTTTTAATGGTTAAGGGTCTCTTAGGGAAACTCTGTTATTGTCACAGAAGTTTACAAAACTGTTCAAAATGCTACCATACTGTGTACACTGCTGTAATAAAAAGGCTATATAATAAAAAGCAGAGCTTTGTCAGTTTTAAAAATCAGCAGCACAAACAAATGCAGCAAGCTCTGAAATCATGCCGTAGAGTGAATGGACTACTGAAATGGTTCTCATTATTCCTCCTTGACAGCTTATGAGAGAGAATTTTGGTATTTCATCTTCTCTGTATTTTACACTTGCAAGCTAAGTTCACAGACATTTTACAATTAATGTATATAAGAAAGTTGGCCACATTCTAAGTAATGGAGAAGGTTATCAGAGAAATGCCAGTTTCAACAAAAATTCTACGTAATCTCATACCATGGATTCCTGCACAAAGTTATCAAACTTAAAAAAAAAAGAAATTGCAAAACTAATCAAAATATATGTACAGTATGTACAATTTACTATGACAGCAAATACTTCAGGGTTATTTGAAGAAAAAAAAAGGTCCAAGATCCAGAATCTAAATAGTACAATTTGTGGTAAGCGTCAGGAACATTACTCTGGTAAATGTCGTAATAATTATATGAAAATTGTTCTGAGTATTACACACTGTATAATCAGTTTTGATAGAAGGATCAAAGGTGTAAATTTCATGACCAGTCAGTGAAAGCATTTATCAGAAGCTTTACTGGGAAGGAGAGAGTTGGGGAGGATAACAATTTACGGTGAAATCATTCTATTCAGCATAGTGGCTTGTAGGATTTTTTGAATATAGGCTATGCACTTAATCTGCTCTTGAGAGTGCAGTTATGCTTTTAAACATAAAGCCAAAAATAAAATTCATTAAAATTATGTTTTCCAGTTATGATAAAACCAACACAAATATATGATTTCTAAAGTTACAGTATAGGTGCTGACTGTGGGGAGCAATGAACTTTTATAATTTGCCCATCAAGCAAAACCAGTTATAGTTATTGAAGGAGTTTGGAGGGACTTCCCTGGTGGCACAGTGGTTAAGAATCCGCCTGCCAATGCAGGGGACACGGGTTCGAGCCCTGGTGCAGGAAGATCCCACATGCCGCGGAGCAACTAAGCCTGTGTGCCACAACTACTGAGCCCGCGTGCCAAAACTACTGAGCCTGTGCTCTAGAGCCCACAAGCCACAACTACTGAGCCCACGTGCCTAGAGCCCATGCTCCACAACAAGAGAAGCCACCGCAATGAGAAGCCTGCGCACCGCAATGAAGAGTAGCTCCTGCTCTCCGCAACTAGAGAAAGCCTGTGCGCAACAGCAAAGACCCAACGCAGCCAAAAATAAATAAATTTATATAAATAAATAAAGGAGTTTGGATAACCTCTCGCTCTCTCTCCTCTGTCTCTCTCTACTATGGAACCAGTAGTGTATAGGTGAATATGGGAAATAAAAATATGGAGGATGCTCTCAAAAAGTACATCGGAACACTATATATGAAATAATTTAAACATATGCAATGCAGCATATTGTTTGATCATTTTTCCAAGTCAGAGCTTTTCAAAGTGTGTGAGATACGAATCTCTCAGCCTCAGGAAAACCAGGGGCCCTCCATTTATCCTATTGTTCCATATACATAATATGTTTTTTGTGATAGCACAAATGTTGAGAATTATTAGCCTGGCAACTAATTTTATAGAAAGTCTAAAAACGGAAACATAATTATGGATTTCAGGGAAGAAGGCAAATGGAAGAGGTTTTTGGCAAGACATGTGCAGTATTCAGGAGATATATCTTCTCTCTTTGCTAAGCTCAAAAGAGCCATGGTTGGCTGACATCCTGTCTGGCTTCTCAAGGTATATTGTCTAGCTCCCTGTGCATATATTTGGGCATAAACAAGAGAGAAAGGAGGATAGTGTGGGAGGGAGCCAAGGTGATTTTGGAACATTATAATTGATTCGGCAATTCAGGAGTCCTACAGAACTCAAGGTCAGCCTAAATCTAAGGCAGAAAACCCTGATCTATTCTGCATGCTTGCACAGCTGAGGCTTACCCAAACCCATATGGGAGAATCTGTGAGATAAGTGAGTTTAGTTTATGAATCAAGCACAACTTATATCCCTCTTTTAATGATGCACAAAATAATATTTTAGTTTCCCCGGATGTGACAAAGTGTGGTTTAACTGAAAGAATTAAAAGGAAGTTACTTGTCAGTAACTATTCAAAAATGGAAATGGACACAAGACCATGGATGTTTTAATTTGAAGGTTTTTGCAACCTTATGTTTCATCCTTCATGGAAATTCTAACTTCACTACATTTATTTTAAAAATCCAGTATATTTCTAGATCATCATTTAAGAAATTTACACTCTGTGATTTTAGGTGATCTAACCAAATTTATTTTAACTGCAAGAAACACATGTAGGTAAAAATTATGCTACTTTTTGTTAGCTGGAACTCATAGTTAGCTCATCTTGCTATTACCTTTACAACATAAAGAGTTCTTTCTTCCAAATCCATTTGATTTATTCAAGAATAAATCAAATTTAAGGAAATGTTCTCATATTAAAAAACCTTTAGTGTATTTTTATTTTAATAAAATTGAAACTTTTTTGGAATAAGCTTAAGGAGTATGAAATTTATTATTCTGCCATCTGATGTGCTAAGCAGTTACCTATACACATTTTACAGGAGTCTTTTATATTTAAAATCCTTTTATTTCTCTGAGGCCACTATTTAAATGGCTGGTAGGGGATAATTTGTTTTGTTCAGTGAATTCCTGATTGTTGCACAAGGAAAAGTTCTTTCACCTTTCATTCAACGATTCATCTTCCTGTGGTGATTTATTTTACTATATCCAGGCATGCTTTATTACCTACAGACTTGGCATGCACTTTTTTTTTCTATCTGGTAACCGACTGAGCCTTAAATAGGTATGCAAGTTATAACAAGTTATAAACTTTTGAATTTTACATTGTTACAGATAATTCTGTTGTTTTGCACATTTTTACAAACATGCCTACATGCTATTGTATAAAATTGAGAGGAACATTTAGATGTATCTATAGAACAATTATTTAGAATTATCTTTGGTAAATAAGATGCAATTATAATACATACAAGGCGGCAAAATCAGTGGTAAAGTAATATTTGGGGATATAAGAAATATTTGTTGCTATGTCATAAGGCTGTGACTTCGCTCTAACTAGGAAAGGCTCCAAGATGAAAGTGGCATTTATGAGAAAGGGATAGAAGGAGAAAGAAAGAGATCACATTAGATTCTTTATATATGCCAATGATATTTCTATTCAGTTCAAATTACAAATGAAAATATATATGAGATTCTAGAATCCAAATGTTCAAAACAGCCATACAGTTTCTGTTTTGTATTATACTTTATTTTCAATAGAGTCCACATATATCACCTGTCAGTGTATAGCAGCCTATAAAAATTATACATTTTTATTTTATCATAAAAATGATCCCACATCTATATTAGTTTATTAATACATTTTAGCTGCACCAATGCCTAATTTGGAAAAGAAAATCTTAAATAGAATGAACAATCATTCCAGCTTGTACAGTAAAATGTGTTATATAAAACCAAAAATGCAAAGTATGCCAGCTCTCTCAACTTCTTCATTATTTTGATAACTATAGAAATTTCTGAAATCTTATAATTGGATCAATATAGTCCCTTCACATAAGATAAAATTTACTAATGGAAGTTTTCAGAAATTTGGTTCCCATAATGTTGTATTTATCTTGATAAGGTAAAGGAGAATAAATAAATACAGTAATTGATTAATAAGATTTAAAAAAATGAAATGGGATCCAGGGGATATAAATTTCAGTGCTCTTCAGTGTAAGTGTGAACTTGGCAAGGTTATGGTCCTCAATCTTATTCTCTATAAAATGACCCATTCTAGCTCTAAAGTTCTATAATTCTCTGTCACAGGTTTTGGTTCTATATTTCTGGATTTAATTCACAGCTCTTTCTTTCACTTCACTCATAACTAGATGCGACATATATTGATTTATCAAGCACACACTTGGATGTGTAAGGTAATTTTATTTTGAAACTAACTACTGTTCATTTGGATTCTGCTCCACATATGCACTCGTCTTGGAAGATGAGTAAGGAGAATGTTTTGATGGTGAAGAATTAGTCCACAGTGCCAGATTCTATGGATTTCAATGAGGATCAGAGCTGAGTCATTCACACTGGGATTAGGCAATATAGAGGATTGATGTCCATGATAAAGGTGGATTGTATAGATTTGGGAAAGAAGAAATATAGAGTATTCTCAGGTGAAGAATGAACATGAGTATGTGAAAGTCAGTAAGTCTAAAGATTTACTGACTTAAGACTCTCGAAAGATTAACTCTGTAAGGATGTAGAGCTAAATGGTAGTACCTGAAAGATGCAGATGGAAAGAGATTGCTTCATTTTGTTTTACTTAGAAGTATGTACCAAGATGAGGAACTTGTGAATAGATTTAATAATCAAGAGATTGTCAATAGGGAGGGAGATGTTAAAAATACATAAGAAACAAGGCTAGCACTTGGGTCAGGAAAACAGCATTGCATATGGAATTAGCCATTATATTGAGCAAAAAAAGGAAGGGTGGATGCAGATATAGGAAAGTGAACATGTATGGGTGGGAATAGGGAGTTGAGAAACTTCACTCTTAGTAGATTCCCTTTATATAGTGTAATAGGGGCTTTCTCTTTTTACTTAGACTATACATTTTTAATGATAATATATTAAGTTATAATTCAAGTTCAATGAGGCATGTTTTGTTTCTACATCCTCTTCAATATCTGCTGGTACTGATAAATGTATATTTAGTAGTATGTTCCATCTTCTGGATATTAATGAAGAAATTAGTTTTCATTATAGAAGTATACAATGTAACCTAAATAGAGAAAGGAATTTAGTACCCCCAAACAGATAGATTATTAATGTATTGTTTTGCAAGTAATATTATCCTATTCAAATATATGTTATTAAAACGTCTTATAACAAGCCTTTTAAAGTTTGTTAATTCATATTCACTCGTTACAGCTGTGATGTGAATAGTGTATTTGGGGTTGCAACATAGCAGTCTTTTCTATGACCTGAGGGTCCACAAGGTTTTGCCCTGCTCACTTGTTCACAAGACTTCTCTCTCTGATGACTAAAAGTTAGATCCATGTATAAAACAGAGCTCTAATTTGGTGTATTAAGGAACAAAGAATGATAATTACCCAGTCACAGGCTCAAGATGGCCTTCCTCATTTCCTACATGCAAATATTAATAAAAGGATGTAAGATTTTTCTAAAACTTGAGATACAGACTCTATATTTTTACACTTATATAAATGAATTTGTTAAAAACTCTTTTTAAGCTATAGAATTATCTCATCTTCAAACTCATATATTTTTTGAGAGAAATTCCTGAAATATTTTTCTTTCTCACATTTTTAGCTGATAAACAATACTTAAGGATTGAGAATAATTTCGTCACTTTCTGTTCAGTGAAACTGTTCAATGATACCGGTCAACTATAATCACAAAATAAATTTCTAGGGCATTTTCAGACTTATCCTTACTTTTAGTCATTTATTATTTTTCACATATTCACTGCATTCAGAATACTTAACAATGCATGAGAAGGATGACATGAGAAGGATGACAAAAGAAGCAGGATATATATTTCTATACTGCATAGATGATACCATTGCCATTAATCTTACCTAGAAGAAAAGATCTCATCTCTCTCTTTCCTCTAAAAAGCACCATTTTTTCCAAGCCATTATAAGCTTTTTTGCATTGGTAAGGAATTCAGCCACCCAAGAAATGAGTCTCATTCTTATTTGTAAGCCAAGAACCATAATAATAATTTGTAGGTTTTCAGATGTGGATAGGAAGCTTGGATACGTGGTTGGAAGATAACTACAGTGTGAACTGGGGTTTATCAAAGAGAAAGGAGAGGCCCTAGAAACATGACCAGGGACCCGAGTCTTAAGAGAACAAATAGGGAGTGAAAAATCACCTTCCTTGGGAAATGTATAATGCAGTTCTAGGAAGAGTGATGCCTAACATTGGGTTTACAATTCTTTCCAGCCTTATGTGGTAATTGCATTCTGCTACTTCCTAACCTTCAGAAAGGTCTGCCACACAAAACCACCTGGTGTTAGAGTAAATTTAGGGGAATGAAAGAACAGTGATGAAATCTAGCAAAGGACAACACTAGATAATCAGGTTGAAGCAGAAAAGCAAGCAGCTATATTGGCTGACTCAGCAATAAATATGAGCGAAACCACTTGTCCTACATATAATAGAGGAATGTGACTATTGGGGTGGAGGGCAGATAGTGGGATGCTACTTAAAATCTGTAGAAAATACTAATGTTGCTCTATTTGCCTCATTGCCAGAGGAACCTGATACATGATTGAGGCAATAGAACACAGACACATGGATTCATTCTGACATTTTGTATATTGCTGGTGTCTTCTAAATTTGAAAAGTACTGAAAAATCACATGCAAGATGGTTAAATTAATCAACCTTAAGCAAACTACATAAAAAAATAAATATACATACAAAGCAGTAAAGGTGTAAAAATGTGGGTAAGTGAAGGTTTAAGTGACATCAGCTTTCAAAAAGAGGAGAAAAACCTCGAGAGAGTTTGAAGAGGGTAAATGAGAAGTTGCTTTCCAAGCAAGAACAGTCTGTTCCAAGGCTGGGGAAGGCATGAGAGAGGGTTCATTTTGACCCTTTTATGCTATTATTAATCGATGTTTCCTAGCAATTTGACTGGCTTCTAAGAAAAATCCAATATGTAACAGTAAACAAAAAGAGAGAGACTTTCTTTCTAATATAAATATTTAAGGCATTTTGAGACAGGAAAGACATTGAGATGCATCACAACATTCTTGTAAGTTTTGGTATTGAAATAGTTTAGTCAAAGTTCTATTCATTAATTCACCTGATTTCTGTTTAACTATGTGCCACACATTGGGGAAGCAGCTGTGAATGAAACAGATTTTGTTCTTGCTGTTATGGAGTTTATTTTTATACTGTAGGAGCAGAAAAACAATAAGAATGCTTGCTGCTCTATGTTCTAGTTACTATGACCACATAAACAATTACCACAAAACTGAGTGGCTTAAAACAATAACAGATATTATTGTATGCATCAACCTGACATTTGCACGGGACTGAGGCAGTGCAAAGTTTAGGAGATGAAATCATCTGAAAGCTCATTCATTTATATGTCTAATGCTTAAGGATGGCTGTCAACTGAAACTTTTCTGGAACTGTTGGCTGGAAGGTCTATATGCAACCTCTCAATATGGCCAGGGCTTCCTCAGCCCTAGGAAAGAGAAAGAGAAAGAGAAAGAAAGAAATAGATAGAGGTAGGGAGAGGGAGAGAGAGAGGGGTTAATTTTCAGAATATCTCAGAATATCTGTGTGGCCCTTTTTGATCTAGCCTTGGAAGTCACTCAGCATTTTCCTTTCCAGCCCATTCTATTCACTGGAACAGTCACAATGTCCCACCTAGATTCAGAAGGAGAGGACAGTTAACTCCACCACTTGATGAAAAGTTACAAGGTTCCAAAAGAAAATTTGTGAACTGAAATATTGCTGTGGTCATTTTTGGAACATACAATCTGCCACATTCTCTTATTTTAGTTTCTGCTTTAATAAACAAAAAGTCGAATATGAAATTCATGAAAAAAAGTTTTTTATTTAAAAATTTTTCACACGTGTCTCTTTTGAGTTATTATTTTTGTTGTTTTATTATTACTATTACTCTTAGTATTATTGGCTTGTGAGCTTCCAAATCCCAGTGGCCTTTAACTTTTTCTTTTTAATAGTCTAATAATTTGAGTGTAGCATTCAGAAGTTGATATGGTAAAATATCTAGTGAAAGGGACTATATTAAACTTTTGGGGTCAGAACATTTAATTTGTTATGTTCATTTGAAGGAAAGTAGTACTTTATCAAGTGGTTTTTAGGATGAACGTATGATTCACATCAACTTGTGTAGAAAAAAAAAATAGCAAATGGGCTGTCTCCATTATCCCCAGCTAATTTCCATAAGAATGATCATTTTATTCATTTTATAATCATTTAACCTAAAGAACTTGTTGACTTGGTCTAATGTAAACAAAGCCTAATAAATAAATATTCTATGCCTCATAATATTGTTCAAAGATGTTCATGTGTTGTGTTATATGGTAGAAATTGTTTCTCCCTTTAAAAATGTTAGAGACAGCTCCAAGTAAAGGACATTATAAAAAAAATTGTGAAAAAATGATGAAAAAAAACTGACTGTATTAGAAAAACACAAAGAATGTGCCACTTTTGTTCAGATTAAAGGTAAGAGTATGTGAAAGTGGAAAGGGTCATTGGTGAAATGATTGTAATAGTCAAAATGACGTCATCAGTCCGACACTTCATAATTTTTTTAAAGGTTAGTAGGCAAAGAGCTATTTCTGCTCTTTGAAAATGTCAAATAAAATGTTACTTTTCCAAAGCTTCTTGAAGCAATGTTAATCTAAACATTATAAGCATAGAAGATATTAAGGAAACAAACTTAATACATACTATTAATTGGACATCACATATTCCTAAAATGTTCAGATGTACTTAAAGAAACTTTGAAGAAGATTAAAAATTCACATTTATTATTCTTAGAAACATTAACTATAACCTAAGTACACTAGAGGAGAAAGAATAATGAAAGGCTTAGAAATTCAAGTAAGTAGAAAGGAAAATTATCTTACTTAAATTGAAATAATAAGATAGAACTAAACAAACAATTTGAGAGAACACAACCTGATATACTGGATTAAGAGTAGGTGACTACTAATTAGATATCATTTAACCTACTTCCCTGTACTTCAGTTTCTTTGTTGTAATAGTAATTTTTGCCATCGACGACCTGCTAAGGCTGCTGTGAAATAACAAAAGACCATTTCAAATCCTTTTACATTAATATTGAAGCTGTTTCCAAACCTTGTAGATATCCCTGTGCATAAATCTTTTATTCATGTGCTAATGTATTTATGAAACTAATTCATGAAAATGGAATTGCCAAATCAAAGGCTATGTGTATTTTAATTTTAAAAGATGTTCAACATATGCTTTATAGTCTGTGATATTGTCAGATGGCTATCCATGTTCGCCTAATAAAAATCAGTCAAGATAAGTCCATATTTCCAACTTCCTATGTTGTAAACACAAAGAAATATTTCTTGTTTTTTTTTTTTCCTCTTTAATCCCCACCAACTAGAAGAGATGTAGCATATGAACACCTCAGTTCACTAAGGGAATGCATCAAGCAGAGGAGAATTAGGGGAATCAAGAGATTAAAGATGTTAATCAGATCATGTGCATGGCTTGCGTTGAGTTCTTTCTCAATAAATGTGTCTCACATGACATGTTCTTTTCACATGACACACTCTTCTTCAAAACTTATATAGGCCTTTGTGAAAATGTCATATATAATTTATTATATGGTATCCTTAAATACACAGTACCTTATTCTCATTTCATAGTCAATTGAAGTAAATGCACAAATCACAATCAAGCAGAAATCCATAGTGATTTTTAACATTGAAAATGCATCATAGGTTTCAGGTTTCCAGTCTGACATGTAAAGAACTTGGAAGTCATCATTCCTCACCTCACAAGAAGAAAAAAGCTGACAAATTGAAAATCAACAACTCTTTTTAGGTCCACAGGAGAATTGTTTTCACAGGGTAGACTGCTGCCCCAAAAACTGTAGAGACAGACAGGCCAATACAGAAAGTAACCATTTTGAAATACACTCAGAGCTCTCTGTTCTCTTTAACAAGGCCTTCTCTCAAAGGAAACTATTTTATCAGAGCCTAAACAACTGGAGTTTTATCAAAGCCTAACCAACCCAAAGGAAGGGACCTATTCAACTCCAACCCCTTCTAGCTTTTACTTTGGGGCAAGGGAAATACCCAACTCAGGCTCACTATAAAAGACTGAAACCAAATTATAGGACTATACAATGCTCCCTGCCCTCCCCCATACACAGACCTTACCACCACATCAGTAGAGCTCCTCTATAATAACAAAAGATTACAGATAAAAGAACCATAGGCTCATACTTTATTTAAAGAGTCCCAAGGAAAACAGAAAATGGGGGAAGCCAAAACAAGGACACTTGAGGACATTTTAGTCTCTGACACCACAACTATATCTAATAGTAAACACAGCCTAACTCATTGCTAGATAAACATGAAACTTCACACTAAAGTCCTACCTTTTACACAATATACCATGTCCAGGTTCCAACAACAACAACAACAACAAAAATCACAAGGCATAGTAAAGGACAAAAAACACTGTCTGATGACACAAGGTAACCATCAGAGCCAGACTTGGATATGGCAGAGCTTTTGGAATTATCAGACTGTGAATTTAAAATAATTATGATCAATATGCTAAAGGCTCTAATAAAAAAGGAAGTGGACAGTACACAAGAGAAGATTGGTAATATTACAGGAAGATGGAGAATCTAAAAAGGAATCAAAATGACATGATAGAAATTAAGAAGACAGTAAGAGAAATGAAGAATGCCTTTGAGCTCATCAGTGGACTGGACATAATGGAGGAAAGAATCAGTGAGCTTGAAGTTATGTCAGTAGAACCTTCCAAAACCGAAATGTGAAAGAAAAAAGAATGGAAACACAGAATAGAATATTCAAGAACTGTGGAACAATTACAGAAAGTATAACATACATACAATGGGAATACCAGAAGAAGAAAGAAGGGAACAGAAGAAATATTTAAGTGATAATTACTGAGAAGTTTCCAAAATTAATGACAAACACCAAACCACAGTTCCAGAAAGCTCAGAGAACACCAAGCAGGATAAATTCTGAAAAATCTACACCTGTATATATATATCATATTCAAAGTGCAGAAAGTTAAAGTGAAGAGAGATCTTGAAAGAAGTTGGGAGAAAAAAAAAGCACCTTACCTGTAGAGGAACAGAGATAATAATTACATTGGAATTTTCTTCAGAAACCAGAAAGCAAAAAGAGAGTGAAGTGAATTTTTAAAAAGTAAAAAAAACCCATCAACCGCCTTGATAAAACAGTTGTCCTGTTCTCTCTTCCTTACTTCCAGATTCGTTGTTATTTTATCACGTCATGTTGTCTGGGATATGGTAGCCACTTTGCAATCCATCAGAAGACAAACCTGAAATTAAAAGCCTTAAATGAAGGTGGAATCATGGATACATAGAAAGAGCCTGGGGATCCTGCTGACTTGTTGAGATAATACACCAATCTTGGCTTCTGATATAAAGTTGATATCCTCATGATTTCAGCCATTGCAAATCAGATGATTTTGTCAAAATGCCATACTTGGCCCAGCTGTTTACCAGAACTAAATTGTTTAGTAGCAAGACTAACATTTATATTCTGCTGAACAAAAACACTAAAATAAAAGAAGAAATGTATGAGTGAATAGTTCCTTTTTGTATTTTTCTAAAGTTAGAAAGGAAAAGCAAAGAAGTTCGCAATTACTACTGTCTAGAAATGAGGGCCAGGAAGAAGGAAGTTTGGGGGAGAAAGAGAAGTAAAGCACCAGGCATCCTGAAAAACTTATCTTCATAATTTTCCATTTCATTGGATCTGGGAGGGTCCTGGAAACAAGAGAGAGGAAAGAATCATTGTAGCTAGAATTGATGTTAATTAAAAACTCCATGTCCAGGTGTCAGATTGTCCAGTTTGTCACATCAATTTTTTTAGATTTCTTACTAGTTATGTAGTACCTTTGCCCCAACTTACATGCCTGAAACAGAATGACTGATTTTAAAAGTAAACTTTAACTGTCCTTTCCTTTGAGCTCCCATTTGTAATATCAATTTTGATATTAACTAACAAATTTTAGCTCTAGTTTTCTATCATAGATATATGGATGAGATTGGCTTTAAATCTCATTTAAATAGAGAAAAATTTAAAATATGAAGCGTTTTAAAATATGAAGGACATGCACAAAATTGAAAAGCATTGTCCATGAAATCAATGTTTATCAGGTGTTCAGGGACATTCTCTAAATGGTTTCTTCTACCTACTGTTGTAACAACTTCTGGTCAGTGAAAGGTGAACCATAAAAGAGAGAAGTATAATGGAAGGCAGTTTCCATTGGTGGCAGCTTCTATACTATCCCCAGGAATGTGTCATCTTTACTGACACTTAAAAAGCATATATAAAAACACAATGTGTTTGGGTTACTGTTGATGATGGATTGTCATTCAAGTCTATCTTGTGTAATTTCTCCTCCAAGTTTATCTTCTTAAAAGGCAGATGCTTCAAGTATTTTGGGACTTACAAATTTAATGGGTTACTATTTTTCTGTTGCAATTGGTGTTTCCAGAATGATGGTATAAGTGTTCAGAATAGCTAATGTGATGGAAATCTCTGAAATTATAATTATGTGCTTTTTTTTTTTAAAGAAATGAATTTGGTGGCATCAGTTTCTTAAAATAGACAAAATGTCACAGGACTCTAGTGCATACTTGTTTGGAAATATAGATAGTAGGAGTTTGAGTGAGTTGCTTGTGCATAGTCAGGAAAACTGGATAACTTCATGATCTGTTACTAATGGAGAATTAGCCATTTCTCGCCATGTTTACCTTACCCATGTATAATTAATCTCGGAAGCAGAAGGACCAGTGATATGAAAGACTTAAGGACACAATAAGCATTTCTAAAAATGAGCCCATATATTGGCACCCTATTTTGCCACTTTGGATCCATTTATTTTGAACTTATTTTTTGATTGTCAAGTTTAATATAAACTCCCAGTCTTTTCTCATATAAATTGTCCTTTCAACACCCCCATCCCTACCCGTGTGACAGACTAAGGTTTATTCATCCCTTGAGTCCCCTTATCCCAGAAATCTTTTTCTCCACCAAATCTGGGTTAAACGCCCTTCCTTTAGATTCCATAATGCCGTTTACTTCTTCTGACATATGACATTATGTATTTAATTTGTCTAGCTCTGTGAGGTCAATATTCAAAATTATTTCCATTACTATCATAGTCTTACCACATGGTATAAAATATTTATATTTAATTATTTTAAGGATATAAAAATGATTGTTTAATCATTGAGTATTAGAAAAAAAATTACTTCCTACAAGTGTTACTACTCAATTTTCTCTATATTAATTTTGAACTATTTGTTTATATTGGTTCTCTACAGCTTCGATAATAAATTACCACAAAGTTAGTGGCTGAAAACAACACAAATTTATTATCTTAGAATTTTGTAGGTCAGAAGTCAGAAACAAATGAAAATCGATATGTTGGCAGCCTTTGTTCCTTTCTGGAGATCTGGGGGAAATCAGTTTCCTTTTTTTTTTTTTTTTTTGCGGTAAGCAGGCCTCTCACTGTTGTGGCCTCTCCCGTTGCGGAGCACAGGCTGCGGACGCACAGGCTTAGCGGCCATGGCTCACGGGCCCAGCCTCTCCGCGGCATGTGGGATCTTCCCGGACCGGGGCACGAACCCGTGTCCCCTGCAGTGGCAGGCGGACTCTCAACCACTGCGCCACCTGGGAAGCCCAGTTTCCTTTTCTTTTCCAGCTTCTAGAGGCTCCCTTTCTCCCTCTTTAAAGCAGGAAAGGTTGCAGCTCTCTGTGACTTTCTTCTGTAGTCACACATCTCCTTGTGATCTTCTTCTTGTGACTCCTTTTACTTTCAAGGACCCCTGTGGTTACTTTGGGTCAATTTGAATACTCCAGCATAATCTCCTTATCTTAAAGTCAGATGATTAGCAACCTTAGTTCCATCTGCAACCTTCACTTTCTTTTGACATAGTAGTCTAACATAATCACAAGATTGCAGGAATTAAGACATAGACATGTTTGGGGAGATGATTATTCTGCCTACCACACAGGTTGAATTTGTTTCCTTTGTTTTGTTTGACTTTGTATTTTCCTGAATGAGACATCTGTAGATATTTTTCATGTATGTAAATAATAAACAATATTTTCTTAATTGCAAACCAATCAATAGTATATAAATCATCACAATGGGACTTCCATTGTCAATATGCAGGGTCTGCCAAATAACTTAGAATCATATCCTAAATAAATAAGAATTACTTATCTTCATTCCACATAGGAGTATTTCTTTTTCATTATGAATATGAGAGAAATCTTAAGAACAATGTTAATTGGAGTTCGTATTTGCAACTAACAGAAATCCAATGTATATATTTTCTCAGTGCCCTGGAGGATATCATTAAATGTAAGCAACACTGTTCCTGAAATTTTAGAGGCACTCCTAATCCTCAGAACTGGAACCTGGAACTTGAACAAGGTAAAGACTTGATTGCCTTTCTCTCATTTTTCTCTTTGAATCCACTTCATTCTTTTCATTGAAGCTTTCTCCTCATAGTACAGAATGTGTCCTCTGATGGTTTTTGAATTTTACATCTCACAACCTTAATTGCTGGAAAAAAACTTTACCATATACTTTTGGACCATGTCAAGTCTAATAATCCTAGACTACAAACTTTTTTTTTACATTTAATTTAGTTATCTTCCTATCAATCAATCAACTGAAGGCAGGAGTTGAAACCAAGCAGGACCCTGTGGGTCCCTCCCTGATACAAATCCTTTCCATATTCCTGTTTCCTGTTTGTAGCAAGTAGGCTTCTTTCAAACTCCTTGACCTTCCCTGAGTTCCAAAGGGCAGATTCAAACAGTTGCTAATCAGGGAAGGGAGGGGATGCAGAAACAAAGGAGGAACAGTCAAGAAACAATACTGCAGCCTTGGGGCAGGGTCCTGGTTCCTCCTGAAAGATTATACATGACAATACCTTTGAGTTCTTCTGCAGGAGCTAAGGCCCCTACCCGGGTGGAGGATGGTAACTTTAACCTGAAACAAGATACCTGGAGCACTACCCTGTTACCTCACCACCAGCCAGTAACAAGAAAGTCACACACCCTGCAGCCCTTACCCCAAATTTTGCCTTTAAAAAACTTCTCCCTGAAAACCATCAGGGAGTTTGGGGTTTTTGAGCTTTTATCCTTGCTTTGCCCTACAATAAACCTTTCTCTGCTCCAAACCTGGAAGTTTCACTTTGTTTGACCTCACTGTGCATCAGGCACAGGAACTTGTGTTCGGTAATAGAGTAGGTGTGTCACATTGTATTAAAAATATGGTATCCTCGTGCAAAGGGTAGGAGTGTTTCCTAGAAAATACTAAATGGGAAAACAATCCCACCAGTTACCAAAACAAAATGTAAGTAGTCAGTATATTGTGTTCAATAAATATTACCTACCTGAATTAATAATAAAAGATAAGTGTGTTTCTGCTTTAAAGAAATAAATTCTAGATGGCATCCTGATATCATCAATAATTTATCACTATCCCCTACGATTTATCACTACATCCATTGCAATGAGAATTAAATGTTCATCTTCATAGATGTAAGGGATGTAATCATCTTTATTAACCATAGAACTATTTTGTTAGATTCAAATATTTCTAATTACTTAGAAAATTAGGTATGTGAAAAATTAGGTATTTTCTACAGCTATCATTTAAGCCAAAAGTAATTTTTTCTCCTTTTCCAGATTAATTTTAAGTTAAAAACTTAGAATACCTCATTCTTTGTGCATTCTTATTAATAAAATAAAAATGTCTGTGCACTCCATTTGCCTGGCTCCAGGGCATGTGAGAATTACCTTAATTCCCTGTGTGTTTTTTAACAGCTTTATTGAGGTATACTTGAAAAACAAGGGAACTGCACATATTTAATGTATACAATTTGATGGGTTTGAACATATGCATACACCAGTGAAACCATCATCACATTACGGTAGTAAACATATCTATCACCTCTAGAAGTTTCCTCCTGCCCACCTCTCCTATTTGTAGTAAGAATACTTGAGATCTCCTCTCTGAACATATTTTTCAGTGTACAATATAGTATTATTAACTAATATAGTATTGTTAACTGTAACATTAACTACAGGTCCATACATTAGATCTCTAGAACTTAAAAATTGCATAACTGAAACTTTATACCCATTGAATAACAACTGCTCATTTTGCTCTCTTCTGCCAACCTCCATTGTACTCTGTGCTTTTTAAAGTCTGACTGTTTTAGATACTCCGTAAAAGTACCATCATGTAGTATTTGTCCTTTTGTGACTTAAGTGTATAATATCCTCCAGCTTCATCCATATTATCACATATGGCAGGATTCCCTTCTTTCTTAAGGCTTAATACATTCCATTGTATGTATATACCACATTTTCTTTAGACATTCATCTGTTGATAGACATTTAGAATGTTCCTGATCTCGGGTGGCTGTGGGGTGCCGCATCCTGTGGTGGCTTGAAGCAGAATCTCAGTTCCCCAACCAGGGATTGAACCCAGGCTGTGGTGGTGAAAGCAGCAAATCCTAACCACTAGACCACCAGGGACTAGTAGCTAGGAGCAGGGCCCTGGCTTTTTGCCTGCTTTGAAGAAGGAATTCAGCAAAGAGACGGAAAGTAGCAAAACAAGTAAAGTGTTTATTAGAAGAAAAAAGGTACATGCGAATAGACACACAGGCAGGCTCAGAGAAAGTGTCATGTGCTTTTGGGGTAGGTTAAATCATTTATATGGGGGCAGTTCTTCCATGTTCCCTCTAGCCAGTCATCTTGCTTTGTCTGGCTCTGAGTCCATATTTCGTGTCACCCAGGGCCCTGCCCTGTGTGCATGCACATCTTTTAGCCAAGGTGGATTCCAGCACAAGGAAGTTGACAGAAGGTATTATGGTCTGGTGTCCCCTCCCTTTTCTTACCCCTGAGGACCCTTTCTGCACATGTGTACTTTGGGAGGTCTTGACCTCAAGAATGAGAAATATGTGTTCTCTTTACCTTTAATCCAAGCAGGACTCAGCGCCTCCTCGCTTCTGCCATTATCTTTATCTTGGAGTATCTGTCCATGGGGGACAGATTCCAGCTGCTCAGACTGGGGTCCATCTATCTCCTGCCTCATTCCCTTATCTTGGCTATTGTGAATAATAAGTGCTGCAATAAAAGCAAGGATCTCTTTTGTAGATCCTGATTTCAATTCTTTTGGATATGTACCTAGAAGTGAATTGCTAGATTGTGTGGTAGTTCTATTTTTAATTTTTTAAGAAACTCTTATACAATTTTCTATAGCATCTGTACCATTTTACATTCCCACCAACAGTGTAGAAGAGTTCCATTTCTCTATACCCTTACCAACACTTACTATCTTTTGCTTTTTTGATAATAGCTATCCTAACAACTCTGAGGTGATATCTCATTGTGGTTTTGATTTGTATTTCCCTGGTGATTAGTGATGCTGAGCACCTTTTCCCGTACCTGTTGGCCATTTGTATGTCTTCTTTGGAGAAATGCCTATTGGGCCCTTAGCATGTTTTTAAATCGGGTTATTTGTTTATTCTGCTATTGAGTTGTAGGAGTTCCTTTTGTATTTCGGATATTGATCCCTTATCAGATATATTGGTTGCCAATATTTTCTCCCATTCCATAGGTTGCCTTTTTACTCTGTAGGTTGTTTCTTTTGCTATGAAGAAACTTTAGTTTGATGTAGTATGACTTGTCTAATTTTGCATTTGTTGCTTATGTTTTTGGTATCAGATTCATAAAACCATTGCCAAGACCAGTATCTAGGAGATGTTCTCCTATGTTATTCCTTCTACGAATTTTACTGTTCCAAGTCTTATATTAAATCTTTAATCCATTTTGAGTTTATTTGGGGGTATGGAGTAAGATAGGGGTCCAGTTTCATTCTTTTCCAGTGAATATCCAGTTTTCCCAGCACCATTTGTTGAAGAGACTGTCTTTTCCCCCAATGAGTATTCCTAGCATCCTCGTTAAAGATTAGTTGACTCTATTTGTATGGGTTTATTTCTGGCCTCCATCACTGACAAAGCTGCCGATGGTTCGATGATCTAACACAAATGGAGAATGATTGTATAACTTCTAGTTTGCTACTGTCTTTCAAAAAAGAGAGATTTGTTGATAAAGTCAAATGACTGATATATAAATAAAAAGAATTCTCTTTTATATTGTGCCTTTATATTATAAAGCACTTTCAGGGCATCTTAATCTTCACAACTATTGACACTGCAATCCCCACGTAAGAGAGAACTGTGGCTCAGAGACTAGTACTGATTACCCAGAATCATGGATTCATTAGGGATGGATCTAGGTCTCACTGTTAATACTATAGGCTATTTAGCATATTTTTTCTTCTTTTTATATTGCTCCTTGTACATGTCTATGTAAAAGTGAATTTCACAAATGTGTTCATATTTTATTTGTTGGCAAAAAAAATGACTATATTCTATGATTCCTCAATTCTTAATGTTATGGAAGTAAACCAGCTGATGCAAGGTGAAAAATTCATGTTTAAAGATAAATTATTTTTATTGCCCATACAAGTAGGATCGGGGAAAATGATTGTTAAATCAGAAGTGACAGATAAAAAATGACCTTGACTACAATTTCCACTTGCTTCTTGATATTACTTAACTCTTTATAAGTAGTTACTTCTAAAATTAATATTGACAAATGTAATAATTTTTTTTTTACATCTTTATTGGAGTATAATTGCTTTACAATGGTGTGTTAGTTTCTGCTTTATAACAAAGTGAATGAGCTATACATATACGTATATCCCCACATCTCCTCCCTCTTGCGTCTCCCTCCCACCCTCCCTATCCCACCCCTCTAGGTAGTCACAAAGCACCAAGCTGATATGAGGCTGCTTCCCACTAGCTATCGCTTTTACATTTGGTAGTGTATATATGTCCATGCCACTCTCTCACTTTGTCACAGCTTACCTTTCCACCTCCCCATATCCTCAAGTCCATTCTCTAGTAGGTCTGTGTCTTTATTCCTATCTTACCCCCAGGTTCTTCATGACATTTTTTTCCCCTTAAATTCCATATATATGTGTTAGCATATGGTATTTGTCTTTCTCTTTCTGACATACTTCACTCTGTATGACAGACTCTAGGTCCATCCACCTCATTACAAATAGCTCAATTTGGTTTCTTTTTATGGCTGAGTAATATTCCATTGTATATACGTGCCACATCTTCTTTATCCATTCATCCGATGATGGACACTTAGGTTGTTTCCATCTCCTGGCTATTGTAAATAGAGCTGCAATGAACATTTTGGTACATGACTCTTTTTGAATTATGGTTTTCTCAGGGTATATGCCCAGTAGTGGGATTGCTGGGTCATATGGTAGTTCTATTTGTAGTTTTTTAAGGAACCTCCATACTGTTCTCCATAGTGGCTGTACCAATTCACATTCCCACCAGCAGTGCAAGCGTGTTCCCTTTTCTCCACACCCTCTCCAGCATTTATTGTTTCTAGATTTTTTGATGATGGCCATTCTGACTGGTGTGAGATGATATCTCATTGTAGCTTTGATTTGCATTTCTCTAATGATTAATGATGTTGAGCATTCTTTCATGTGTTTGTTGGCAGTCTATGTATCTTCTTTGGAGAAATATCTATTTAGGTCTTCTGCCCATTTTTGGATTGGGTTGTTTGTTCTTTTGTTATTGAGCTGCATGAGCTGCTTGTAAATTTTGGAGATTAATCCTTTGTCAGTTGCTTCATTTGCAAATATTTTCTGCCATTCTGAGGGTTGTCTTTTGGTCTTGTTTATGGTTTCCTTTGCTGTGCAAAAGCTTTGACGTTTCATTAGGTCCCAGACAAATGTAATAATGTTTTTTTGTCGTTGTTGTTGTTTTTGTTTTTGTTTTGCGGTACGTGGGCCTCTCACTGTTGTGGCCTCTCCCGTTGCGGAGCAACAGGCTCCGGACACGCAGGCTCAGCGGCCATGGCTCACGGGCACAGCCGCTCCACGGCATGTGGGATCTTCCTGGACCTGGGCACGAACCCATGTCCCCTGCATCGGCAGGCAGACTCTCAACCACTGCGCCACCAGGGAAGCCCTGTAATAATGTTTTAATTAGATTTTTGTTGCTGGATTTCATGAAAGATAAAACATCTTACAGATAGTATGCTAAGAGTTCTTACTGATTGTGAACTTAAACTTCAAAGTTACCCTTGAATTCAAATGTAAGGATTATACTACTCTATCAGTAGTAATAAGAATCACTTAATATTCTTACCAGAATAAGGACCCAGAAACAACTATTTGTTTTTTAGGTGGTCTTCAAGCAGACTTTGAAAAACAGTACCATTTGATATTTTTTGAATGAAACACTGAGTTAGGTCACTTACAGATGTGGCCCTATTTGTGGGAGATAAGAGTTATAGTTGGTGGAAATGATAACTCAGTTTTAAAAAATAACTTTCAATGACTGAAAATGACATAATTCCTCAGAGAACATTGAAGAAAGCCATTCAGTAAGACCATCTGTGGAGTTAATGCTCCCCATTGTCATCCCCCATTTAGCTCCCTTCATGTAATGCTACAGAGAATTTAAGAAGAATGGCAAAAAGGCATATCAAAATCAAGTTACAAATGAAATTAATAATACACTGACTTAAATTGTGATCAACAATAAAATGCCTTCAAGGAGGCAATCAGACAGCTCACTCAGCAGGAGTGTATCATGGGCTGCAAGCAGATTTGGAACTCAAGCTGCATTGTAATTGCACATCTGAGAATCAGAAAAGCTGTTTTCTATGTCATCAAGTAGTCCAGAATATTCAAGCAATTGTTTACTGATGATTTGCACTCTCCCTAAGTTACCAAAATCATTCATTTTATAGCCAGGCCTTACAAGTAAAATGTAACTATTTCATTACCTTCTATATAGGAGGCCGAAAAGATGCGTGCATTTGCACATTCTTTTTGATATGATAAAGTGAATTCTTGGCATACAGAAATCTGTGAATTTTTTTTCAACCAAAAATCAATGTACATTTAAAATCCTTTCAAATCTTTGATATCTAAGAGTGCTTAGACAATGAGACACACCTGAGTCCAGTGTTTCCATTGGGAGACCAGAAATCTACTGAGTCCAAAGAGAGCTTTTATAACCTACCTGTGATTTTTAATTTCATGTGTAAATTCTGTTGGGTTAAGGGACACCCAGATAGCTGGTAAAGTGTTATTTCTGGGGGTATTTTAAGGGTGTTTCTGGGAGAGATTAGCATTTCATTCAGTAGATTGAGTAAAGATGTCTCCTCAGCAACATGGGTAGGCATCATCTGTTACAGTGAGAGCCAGATTAGAACAAAAAGTTTAAGAGTGAATTTCCACTCTCTCTTCCTGAGCTGGATGTTCACCTTTTCCTGCCCTTGGACACTGGAACTCCTGGTGGTCAGGCCTTCAGCCTTGGATTGAAATAGACCACCAGCTTTTCTGGCTCTCCAGCTTACAGATGACTTCAAGGAGGGACTGCTTAGCCTCCACAGCCAAGTGATCCAATTCCTATAATAAATATCCTCTTGTATATATCTCTGTGTATTCTGTTGATTCTGTTTCTCTGGAGAATTTTAACACAGATTTTGATATTGAGAGTGGGGTTTTTGTCTTAGTCCATTTGAGCTGCTATAATAAAATACCAGACTAGGTAGCTTATAAGCAACCGAAATTTATTTTCTCACAGTTCTGGAGGCCAGGAAGTCCAAGATTGGGGTGTCAGCATGCTTAGGCGAGGACCTTCTTCCTGGTTCATAGCCAGTGTCGTTTTGCTGTGCCCTTGCATGGTGGAGGGCGCAAGGGAATCTCTGTGAGGTCTCTTTTATAAGAACACTGATCTCATTCTTGAGGATTTCCTCTCATGACCTAAGTACTTCCCAAAGGCCCTACTTTCTACCATCACATCACATCAGGCTTTAGAATTTCAACCTACGAATTTTGGGGGCACACATATTTAAACCATAGTACTGTCCCTTACCTAAATAGAAACAAGGCAGGCCTAAATGTGATTTCTGAAATAGGCAGTGTTTGTGTGAGATCTGAAATTTATCTTTATAATGCTTCCTGCACCAAGGCTCTTTGCTCCTCGTCTGTAATTCCTAGGTCCTAAGGACCCTTTCTCATTCTCTTTGTGGTATATAATATCTTGAAACTTTTATAATTAAATCATCAAACATTCTTTGAAACCAGCTGTTAGGTGAGCTGATGCAGGTTGTGAAAGAATTCACAGAAATATTAGCAAGAGGAGAAAAGAGAGTTTTTATTCACTTTCTAAGAGAGGAAAAGGGACCAGATGCATAGAGTGGCGTTGGCACTGAAGGGTGGGGCTTTGAGTCTTTTATTGGGATTCAAAGGGCAAGGTGCATGAAAAGGCGGTGGGTTCATGTCTATCCTGGTCCATCAGTACCCGGGCTGGCTGTGTCTCTATAGGATGTGGTTTTTCGGAGAATAGACTTGTAGTCTTCAGTAATTTTACAGTTCTTGGGTGTCTGAAAGAGATTTCATAGGGGCCCTTGACAGGTGTTACTCCATTTTGAATCATGTTAGGTGGGTTTACACCAGCTATCCAGCAGCCACTATTCTATATATCCAGCAGAGTGTCACAGATAAGGTTCCTGCTCTTTCAAGGAGCTAACTCTTGAGAATGGGAATCAGACTCATAAAAGCCCCTTGCATACACAGTGACTTAGGTGCTGTGATAAGAGTATATAGTGGATTTGGGGGAGGAACAGGTGAGAATAGTCAACTCTAACTAAAATCAATCTGGGATGTTTCCCAAGGGAATAATGCTAGATTTAAAACTTTAAAGGAGAATAGGGATTTTGCAAGTGATTGAGAAGAAAACACATTCCAATAAAATACTAGCATGTGTAAAATCCTAAGGCTCTGAACTGGTAAGCATATTTATCTGCAAGAATTTTATTATGGTTGGAGCTCAAGTATTGAAAAGGAGGGTAGAAAACACTGAGAAGCTCAGAGAACCAGGCAGAGTCTATTTTAAGGGGTAGCATATTTTGCTAAAAACTTTGGATTTTATAAAAGTTACTGGAATAATATATTATGGTAAGGCACTAAAATAAAAATATTTATGAGATCTTTTATACCAATATATGAGACAATTAAAATGCTTTTTTAAAAATAAAAAAAATATGATTTATGGTATATTTTTATATGTTGATCCAAGTTATTCTTGGTTTTAAGCATTTCTTTGTATTTCTTTAAAATACCCCAACTTGGAATATGTCATTTATTTTTAATATTATGAGCCTAAAAGATATTATGGAGTTAACTTACTGCATTAAATTTTCATGCTATAAAAATATCAATTAAAGTCAGGTTCATTTTGCAATCTCCAGTATAACAATTGATGCTGGTAACAATCAACAATGTATATTAAAGCCATTGGGTAAAAGTTTGTTGGGGATAGGATTATGGTCTAAAAATTATCACTTTAAATTACATATGACCTGATCTTTGACAAAGGAGCAATGCATTACAATGGATAAAAAAATAGTCTTTCAACAAATGGTGCTGGAACAACTGGAAGTCAACATGCAAAGAAATGAATCTAGACACAGACCTTTTATCTGTCACAAAAATTAATTCAAAATGGATCACAGACCTAAATGTAAATTGCAAAATTATAAAAGCCCTAGAAGATAACAGGAGAAAATCTAGATGACCTTGTGTTTGGTGATGACATTTTAGATATGACACCTAAAATTCATATGGAATCTCAAGAGATTCTGAATAGGCAAAACAGTCTTGAAAAACAATAGCAAAGCTGGAGATTTCACACTTCCTCATCTCAAAATTTACAACAAAGTTATAGTAATCAAAGTAGTGTGGTACTGACAGGAAGGTAGACATACAAATTGAGGCATAGAATAGAGAGTCCAGAAATAAACCCTCACATATATAGTCATGATTTTTGACAAGGATGCCAAGACCATACAATGGGGAGAGGACAGTCTTTTCAACGAACGGTGTTGAAAACACTTGATACCCACATGCAAAAACAAGAAATTGAACCCATACATTATATCATACACCAAAATTAACTGAAAATGGATCAAAGACAATTGTAAGAGCTAAAGTCATAAAACGTTTAGAAGAAAACTGGAGAAAAACTTCATGGCATTAGATTTGGCAGTATTTTCTTGGGTATGACACCAAAAGCATAAGCAATAGGACCTATCTGCTCATTGCCACCTCTACAGCGTGCTGAGTTTTGTCAATGAGACACAAAGTCATACATTTGGGGAAGTCCACTGTGGTTCAATGCCTAAGTTCCAGTTTCTGCAGACACAAAGTACCTTTGCTCTACACTCCACTTCTGTTGCCTTGTGTTCTTGATAACTTCCTGAAGCAATGAAAACCACATTTAAGTCAATATTTCTAACTGTATACCTGGTATAATATATTTTACTTATCTTGCATATTTAAATAGTTTTTCTCTTTACAGCATACTATAGTATGAAAGAAATATTTTCAACATATATTGACTTATTTAACAAACATGAAGTAGATGCTTTCTACAGGAAAGATTAAAAAAATGATTAAGCCACACATTCATAATCTCAAGGTATTTTCAGTTTTGTGAATGAAACAATCAAATTAATAGATTATTATATTACAGTGTATTAAGAGACTAGCTTAGACTTGTTGTGAGACAGGCTTCCTAAAAGAGATGCTGCCTGCACATGTAAAAGAAATTTTTTAATGAATTGCTTAATTTGACAGCCCCATGCAATTATTCCCCCAGGCTTACAGCTAAAATATCTGATTTTTATTTGTACCTGTGGGAAATTTAATTAACTAGTTATTTTCTAAATAATCACATAGATTCTAATGTGCTTGGAATAACTTTGAGGACAGTGGCAGATAAAAATATATATTATCCCTACCATAAAGAAGATTGTGATTTTATGTAAGTGGAGAAATGAGAAAGCTATGCATAGATGCAGTTCAAAAGCTTAAGAGTTACTGAGATTTAATAAAAGAGCTTTAAAACTTTTTGTTTTCCTTTATTTGAAACAGATTGAAGTATTTCAAGTCAAAAGTTGCTTGAATATTAATTCATAAGGAGGAGAAAGTATATTTGGTAATAAAATGACACTAGGACTTTGAATAATCTTAGTACTCTTTGACTATGAAGATAATTTAGTCATATTTCAACTTTTCTGATTTGACTTACACTAAACAATACCCTTAGTTTAAAATAAAAAAGAACTGTTATTCAAGGGGAAAAGTGAAAGGAATTGCATAGATCCATACTTCCTAAGTCGAAGGGAAAGACTTTGACCAACTTATTGTGAGTAATTTACTGACAAAAATAAAGGCTCATCAATTCAGATGGGAAATTCTGTGCCAAAAAATAAACTGCCATTTTGCAAAGCTAGAACCTTTCTAAAGGAAAGCTCAAGAGAAACTCTTAACAATTTGATTTTCACTTCTGATTTTGAAGAGGCATAACTTGGAGTATAATGTGTATCAACATGCTAGTTTCTTTTTTGTTTTGTTTTTTTCTCTGTTGATGGTACTGTTCCAGCCAATTTCACCTAAATCAATCAGCCCAGGTCTAGATACATGGTGGTGCAATCAGCAGGGATTTGCAGTGCTAGACTCTACAATTCTTCCAACACAGAGAAAGACTACAGTTGAAAGCTATGGCTGAAACAGCTCTAAAGGCTTTGTGTTTTGAAAGTCAGTGTGAGTTCCAGAAACTGTTTATCATCATTCACTGATTAAGAAACGTCCCACCAATCACTGTCTCCATTTTTAGACTTATAAAGTAAAAAAAAGTATAGTGATTATGGGAGAAATTTGCATATGGCTATTTCTAAATTGATATTTATTTTGTTCTGAACAATGTTCGAATCTGACTAGAAATGAATGTTGAATATTAATAGACTGGTGTAATTTTGTGGGGAACGATGCCTTTGATGTGGTAGATGTTCAATAAACATTTCTAATAAGCAACTAATGTTAAAAATGGACAAGACATACACAGAGATGAAGCTCTAGGGACAGAAAACAGATCAGTGGTTGTCTCAGAAAACAGATCAGTGGTTGTCCTGTGGTTGAGGACAGGGATTGACAACAAAGGACTACAAGTTATTTCTTGGAGAGATGGAACTGTTCTTACCTTGGTGGTGGTGGTTACATGATTGTACGTATTTATATTGTATTTGATTTATATGTGTGTGTCAAAACTCAGAACTGAGATGAATTTTTCTATATGTAAATCTATCTCAGTGTATCTGACTTTAAAAATAAAAGCTCTGATTATCATGTGGGCTGCTTTATCTAAATGTTTGATATTTTGAGAAGCTTGTAGGAAAGATGCTATGCATGTACTTAAAATGTACATTTGCACCTAAAAGACCTGTTAATGTCTACCTACTTTTTTTTTTAATTGAAGTATAGTTGATTTACGATGTTATATTAGTTTCAGGTGTACAGCAAAGTGTGTGTGTGTGTGTGTGTGTGTGTGTGTGTATTCTTTTTCAGATCCTTTTCCATTATAGGTAATTACAAGATACTGAATTATTTTTTTTAATTTTTTATTTTTAAATTTTATTTATTTATTTTTTTGGCTGTGTTGGGTCTTTGTCGTTGGCTCTTTGTTGCTGCATGCGGGCTTTCTCTAGTTGTGGTGAGCGGGGGCTACTCTTCGTTGCGGTGTGAGGGCTTCTTATTGCAGTGGCTTCTCTTGTTGTGGAGCACAGGCTCTAGGAGCACGGGCTTCAGTAGTTGTGACACATGGGCTCAGTAGTTGTGGCTCACAGGCTCTAGAATGCAGGCTCAGTAGTTGTGGTGCAAGAGCTTAGTTGCTCCATGGCATGTGAGATCTCCCCAGACCAGGGCTCGAACCCGTGTCCCCTGCATTGGCAGGTGGATTCTTAACCACTGCACCACCAGGGAAGTCCCAAGATATTGAATTATTGAATATAGTTCCCATACCATAAGTAGGTCCTTGATGTTTATCTATTTTATATATAGTAGTGTGTATCATATAATCCCAAACTCTTAATTTATCCCTCCTCCCCTTTCCCCTTTTTTAACCATGAGTTTGTTTTCTATGTATGTGAGTCTAATTCTGTTTTGTAAGTTCATTTGTATCATTTTTTGTTTTTAGATTCCACATATAAATGACATCATTAGATATTTGTCTTTCACTGTCTGACTTACTTCACTTAGTATAATAATCTCTAGGTCCATTCATGTTTCTTCAAATGGCCTATTTCATTCTTTTTTATGGCTGAGTAATATTCCATTGTATATAGATACGACATCTTCTTTCCCCATTCCTCTGTTGATGTTATGTGGATGAACGTCTTTATGATTCTGGATCTATGAAATGTTTGATTAAAATGATGCAAAAACAGCTCACCAAAAAGAAACAGGTAAATTTGACTACATTCAATTAAGAATTATTGTTAGTAAAAGAATGTAAAAATATGAGTTACCTACTGGGAAACTATTTGCAGCCTATTTAACCAACTAATAATCAATATTTAAACAATAGTAAGTACTCTTACAATTCAAAAAAGACCAACAACTTAATAAAGAAAATTCCTAAAAGACTTGAATAAACTCTCCTTAGAAGAGTAACAGTCAATGGCTAACAAACAAATAAATATATTCATTCTCTTTTGAAATATGAGTGAGAAAAATTTTATCTCTATGATACCACTTTACATGAACTACTTCAAATTTTTTTTAAATTCTGAGAAGTCCAAGAATTTCTTCAGATGTGCGGCAATGGGGATTTATACATTTCTAGTGGGATTTAAACTGGTATAGGTAAACTGGAAAGCAAATTTGCTTTAACAAGCAAAGAATATATGGATAACTCATGACCCATAAATTCTACTCGTAGATATATACCTTAGATAATTTCTTGTGAGTGTACAGTAGGAGACATGAACAAAGCAAGGGAATGATAAACTCGAAGTAGTGCTTAACTTCAGTGGAAAAAGTCAGAGGTGCAACCAGGGAGGTTAAACATTGTTGGTAACATTCTGTGTCATTAGTTGGGTGATAAATTCACAGTATTCATTTTACAAACATCTTCCATAGCTTGCTTATAGGTTACGTATACTGTTTTGTATGTATGAAATAAAAATATATTAGTGAATAAAATGTTTAAACTAATGTAAAAGCTACATTTTTTTTCTTACCATATTGCTCAGCTGTCCTTTCTGGGGTTTTGGCAAGTCCTAGCCTGATCAAAATAGGACAATGTCCTGAGGGGCTTGTGTGTTACTCATGGAAGAAATCCAAATACCTCATTTTGTTTAGGATGCACATTTGATGGGTTTTCACCCTTATGACAAAACCACATACCTAAGAAGTTCTGAAGGAGTTATGGGATCTGCCATAGAGCCAATAATCCTTACTCATTTTCTCTTTAAAACTAGGGGAGAAATTACAAGCATCCATTTGATTTTAAATTTAGGGCACAAAAATTGTCTAAAATGCTGAACCTTATCTCTCTCTTAAGAAAGTCTTTTCCTGGTGTAGGCACCAGGGATCTGCATTCTGATGGAAATTGGAGTCATTCCACAGTAATGGAATTGGTATATTAATCATAAAGAATAGTTTTATTTTGCCCCAACCTCCTTATGCCCTACCTTGTCCTCTGTGAGAAAACATTGGGCCTCAGTAAGCATGATTTTCAACACAGAGAGTGATTCATTCCCTACTATAAAAATTTTCTTGGAATTTCAAATGGATTTTTCATAACTAAGCTATTCTTAAGAAGGCCTCACAAGGTCTATAATAATATATATAGATTTTGTGTATCTTTCTTTAATAAAGAAAGTTTTAAACATTTTAGTACTGAGAGAATTATGAACCTGTTTATCTGGAGCAGAAATCTTGTATTTGTTAGAGCTATAAATCATAAGTTTTGCTCTAATTGCCATCTTCCAATAATTGTACAGTCTTAAGTAGAAAAAAAGGAGCATTGATTTTGATTTCTGAGTAAAGCTTTCAGTGACAGCAACTGATCTTATTTGCTTTTAAAACTGCACATTTGGTGTGACAATTATCCAAGATTAATGAATATGGAACACCACAATGCTGTTTTCTAGTCGTAATTACAGCATGACATTTGGTGAATATCAGTTTCAGAAGAGATTCTCAGAATCTTTTAGCAAATGCTGTCATAACAGTCATGAAATGTGGTGGTTTAACACAACTTTAAAATATTTCTAGAAATTCTTGGTAAAATTTAGTTTTTGTTGTTTTCCTTATGGCTGTACCTACCACCCTATACTCTTGTTGTGCATGGCTGTCCATATTGCTGACTTTTCCTATTAGCTAAGAATTAAAGTAATGATCCAGACATTTTAAACTTATTCTTTATATTACAACCTTAACAACTTGGAAAATAGCCACACCTGAGACTATTTCTGACATAGCTAATATCTGTCCATAAACATCAGGGATTCATTCTAAAATAGTTCCTGTTCCAACTTTAATGGAATCCACATTCATTCTTTTGTCCTAAAAGAACAGGAGAAACCACAGAATATGTCATTACTCCTATTTCAATACTAACCAAAAAGTGCCAGCAAACCAACTGGAGAGAAATGATCACACACGTTATTTATCTTGCTAAGGCAAGCTTTTTTACAGAAAATGGCTTTTAAATCTTACCTGCACTGAGCAGCCTAGACATGATCCAGAATTGCAATCACTTCCAATGCAGAAAAGTAATTGGACAGGGTCAAGTTTGGAGCCACGTTGTTAAAATTTATGAGAATCTTGACTCCAGCCTTAAGCATTGTCAGTGAATCAGATTCTGTCACAACTTAAATCTCAAGAGTCTCTATAGAGAACTATTTGGCAAGTTTCTATGGTTCTAATCATGATTTTATTTAGGGACTAAGGCACAATTCTTTATTAAAGTTTAAAGGGAACTGTTCCACTATTCATTTTCAATATTGCAATGAAAATAAAAATATAGACCAAAGATCCAATCTGGGCCTGTTTGGAAAAACCTGAAAAAAAAAAAATCAACTTACTAGTATCTACCCATAGCATGTTGACCTAAAACAAGTAGACTGCCAGACATGTTTTCAGTAAAGGTTGGTTTATTCAGGATCAGTGGAGAATTGCAATTTAGGGTCTGCAACCGCGGTGAGCCATGTGCGAGTTCCCACATGGCTAGGGAAGGAGAGCACTTTTATAAAGAGGAAAAGGAAGTCGGGAGGGCTGTAGCAAACAGAGTCCACGGCTTTTATTGGCTGAGTCTTTGCCTGGAGAGAAGAGGAGTTTTTCTTCTTTCTGCTGGGCTCTGCTATCATCTCAGGGCACGAGAGCTCCCCCTTATAGTCCCCTAACTCTGAGGTTTCTGTTTATTAATTTTTTACAGGGTCTATAATATTAGTTTAGTCTTCTCTTTAGTATGCACACACACACAGAGCTCTAATAAATGCTTTAATTTCCCTTTTGCCCATCAGAAAAGTAATTCTATAGTAAAAGAACAAAACGAAAAACAAACAAAAAAACACATTTCATCCAACTCGTGCCTGATTCTACTTGTATGTAATGAAATGTTATTTTCCAGATTATGCTTTTTATTGGTGACCTTTTCTCCCTTTTACACTTGGAGAACTGAAATTATCATGCTTTCAGCTATACAAAACACCATGAAACCAATAAAAAGAAAGTTCTCAATTATTTTACTTGTGAATATTTCTACATGGCATGATGAATAGAGATTTTAATTTATAAAATATAAACAGCTAATTATGGCACACCTTCTCAGTGGTATGTTGTTATTCAAATTAAAATATTGTCAGAAGCAAAAGATAAAACTGTGAAGATAAAACTATATAAAACTTGCATATGAATGTGAACAAAGTCCAGAAGAGAACATGAAAAATGTAAGCAACTAATTTTTAAGTTTTAATTGTATCACATTTATTGATTTTTAATCTGACTTTCTTTATCACTCAAATTCTAAAAATTTTCTGAATAATGAACTGGGAAAACTATCATTTGACTAATTTGAACTCTATAATTTTATGTTTTCTTTAAATATCCATTAGCTTACCAAAGTTTTCAAACTTCAAGTTACTATAATGCTTAATGAAATAATGTTTGAATGATTTAAGAACAGTGTTTGAGGAACATAGGCTTAAGTAAATCAAGAGAAGTAGCTCTTTTACCATAAAAATGGAATTGGCTTGCTAGACATAGTCCATTATCTATGACAAGAAATAAGTTACAAGAAGATGCCTATGTTTTACTGTTTTACTTTCCTTTCTGAGAAATGTCTATAAAGTCTCATTAGATAGATAATATGGCAATCACGAACTATTGATTCACTGGTAGAAGTTGAGACTGCAGGGTGTGGTCATTATAGCTGAAATAAACATCTGGATAATATGAACTGAAGATGTTTCAGGGATTTCCGTGGTGGCACAGTGGTTAAGAATCCGCCTGCCAATGCAGGGGACACGAATTCGAGCCCTGGTCCGGGAAGATCCCACATGCTATGGAGTAACTAAGCCCGTGCACCACAGCTACTGTGCCCACACTCCGCAACTACTGAAGCTTGCGCACCTAGAGGCCATGCTCCACAATGAGAAGCCACCGCAATAAGCCCACACACCGCAACAAAGAGTAGCCCCCGCTTGCTGCAACTAGAGAAAGCCCACGCACAGCAACGAAGACCCAGCAGCCAAAAATAAATAAATAAATTTATTTTAAAAATATGAACTCAAGATGTTTGAATATTATAAATCATGTTTTTATCAATAACTAATTACATTATTTAAAGTTCTTCATTGAATATAAATTTGAATGTATAATATTATCAATAGAAAGGGTTGGATTTTAATTCCACAGATAAAAAAAATCTTAGAATTCTACACTTAAAAATTTCCCAAGAAACTCAAGATTAAATTTCTTAGATCCCCATTTCCAGCTATAAAAAAAGCTGGAGCTGAAAGATTCAAGTACTAATTAACAAAAAGTTTGTTACATGGTTGAATTGCCCTTCCAAAATATTTTGATTCATAGAGAAGTTTCCAAGAAATATCTTACACTAGCCTATTTTTTACATTAAAGAAGAATGAACTTTTTATTTGATCCATTGGGATTAGCAATGATCTAATTATAACAAAGGAAATAAGAGAATAAAGGACAGAATATTGTTTTAAAAATGAAAAAAATAAAATTGTTAACTGCATTGGAGTGAATATGAGTGCTAAAGTTCTCCCTATCATAGAGGTTCTAAAATATGATCTAACATTGTTCATAATAACCATTCTACCTATTTCCAGCACAATCACATGTATTTTGTAAATAAACTAAAAAATAATTTAAATGGTGGCCAAAATCTTCCAATATATGCAAAAGAATATATATTGGGGAAAAGAGTTTACAAGGCCTTAGAATGTAAAATGAAACCAACAGATTATAGAGTCACTTATGAGTGTAAAATTCTATGATTATTCCTGGTTTTAAGTAATTTTTTTAATGAACAGAACTTCATGATCATTTAATTTGAACTCTAAAGCTAGGTTCAGTAGAAGCAGCACCTTCTCGGAGATTCTTGTTCAGATTATTTAATGAGAAATTTCTCTCAGGTGACACCTATATGGGAGTGAGGGATGAAGGACAGGTCCAGGAAAGAACATTGGCAAAGGGATGGATCCAGCTAAAGCCTATACTCAACTCAGTATTACCTGGCATGATGCATGGCATGTAGAAGATTCTCAGCAAATGCCTGCGAATAAATACCATTTCATAATTGACCACTTTGAATTAAGGGGACTGGCAGTATTGGCTGTGAGTTACCTCTGGGATAAGGTATAACCTCAGAGACATATCCAGGTGAGGAAAATGGTCCCATTAGCTGTGGCTGGATTCGGGTCCACCAGGCCTGTAATGTGGTTCTGGGCAGAGCACCAAAAGTTTCTAACAAAGCTAGCAATTTATAGTTGAAGTTGTTGAAATGTATACTCCATGTCCTCGCAGAATTGGAGGTAGAACTAAGCTATCTTCTAGCACATCACATAGTTGCCCTAGTGGAGGATTCCACCAGGCTAGGATGGGTCGCTATATTACTTAGAGTAACACTAGCCCCTTTAACAAAGAAATCCTCCCCAGATTCAGCTTTTTCTTTTTTTTTTTTTTGCAGTACACGGGCGTCTCACTGTCGTGGCCTCTCCCGCTGCGGAGCACAGCCTCCGGACGCGCAGGCTCAGTGGCCATGGCTCACAAGCCCAGCCGCTCCGCGGCATGTGGGATCCTCCCGGGCCAAGGCACGAACCCGTGTCCCCTGCATCGGCAGGCAGACTCTCAACCACTGCGCCACCAGGGAAGCCCCAGATTCAGCTTTTTAAACAAAATACAAAATTATTTCTCAAATGTAAGAGTTCTAAGATGGTGCATAACTGCCCGGGGGACCCAGATTCTTTCCATCCTACTCCTCAGCCATCGGCTACAGTATTGTCCTCGGGTGAACCTTTAAAACTGAAATACGGAGTTTCTATTATCAGATTTGAGGGAACGGGAAAGAGATGACAGAGAATGATTATCTGTTCTCTTACAGTCCTGGCACATATCACCTCTACTGTTAATCCATTTGAGAAGACTTAGTCATATCATATAATCATACCTAGCTGCAAGAGAGTTTAGCAAATATAGTCTAGCCATGTTTATGGCCATTATTATATTACAATGGATAGTGGATTTTGATGGACAACTAGCCTGTTTATCCATCTATGAAGAATACTGCCTTCATCCATTCAGCCTGCTATAATAAGAATATCATGTGCTGAGTGGCTTATAAACAACATATCTCTCACTGTTCTGGAGGTTGGAAAGTCCCAAATCAAGGCAGCAGCCGATTCAGTGTCTGGTGAGAACCTGTCTCCTTGTTCATAGACATTTGTCTTCTTGCTGTATATCCTCAGAAAGCAGAAAGAAGGTAGCTTTCGGAGGTCTTTTTATAAGGGTGTTATTATCGTTCATGAGGGCTCTGCCCTTGTGACCTAATAACCTCCCAAAGACCCCCAACTCTTACTACCATCACATTGGGGGTTAGTTTACAACATATTAATTTTGGGGGTATATAAGCATTGAGTTATAGCAAATACTAAAACATTTATGACTGAAAATCAAGGTGACAATTAAGACAGGTCTCAACACGTGCCTCTGTATTAAAAAATTGAGAAAGAAAAATTAGTCCATTTTGATAGGAGAGAGAATCCTTGAATGGAAGTTACAAAGTTTCCTCCCTGGTACTTACCGTTACTTGCTGAGTATTGGAAAAATCTGAGTACAAAACTCTCCATGCAACTATTAGTCTGACCTCCAAATAGAAAGGCCAGCCTGCCACCGGCAAGTACCAGAAGTTGCTCCTAGCAATTAGCTAAACTTCCAAAAGCAAACAATTTATGATAACAGGGAGCAAGTGATTTGTTTTAGTATAAATTTAAAATCCTTTAATATACCTTCTAAGAAATTGTCTCATACAATTGCAAAATTAAATGGAGAGGACAAGAAAGAAGAATGCAAAATTTTTTGCCAACTTGCATTAAGAAAATTTTTGAACCAGACTTTGTAACGGTCGTTACATTAACTACTCTCCATAATCGCCGTGCGTTATTAGTGCCATGCAGTTATGGATGTGGGTTAAATGTAACATAACAATCAATTTCAGAAAAGTTAAACTAGTATGACATACATACTAGGTTGAAGCATAAGAAATTGCTAACATTCAACTGTCTTTAATGAACCAAAATAGCAATTTCATATGGCTCAACCTAATATTCCTTAATTAACACATTTTAAAAGATACATGCAATTTAAAAGAAAGAAAACAGGCTTATTTTTATTAAATGAATGCAGAATAAATGTTAAAGTAATATCTCAATAACATCTGATAAATTCATATTTATCTGATTTTTCCTGATTCTAGCCTTACTCTTATAGGGCTGTTTAACATCAAGATATACATACTACATGTATGTATGGTGTTTTCCTAGCTATAATGATTTTACTATCACATTTGCTCCATAGAACATTCTTCTGAAGCAGTTAAAGCAATTACTACACACCCTATTTTATAGAAAAAGAGTTAGCACTCCATCCTTTAAAAGTAAGTTTCTAGAATCATATTTTCTAAGACATCTTTCTTTAGAGTTGTGTGATGTATGTGCCCCTCCTCCCAGGTAGTACCCATGTATATTTCAATTATAGCACTTACTATGGGCACCTTAAATGCTTGCCCAATTGGCTAATAAACTCCTTCCTGCACCTCTTCCTAAAATGACTGTGTCTCCAGCACCTAGCACAATGCCTGACAGAAGATAATAAATGTTTGTAAATGAAGACATTTGTTTACTAAGAAAAAGACAATCTCCTCTCCCCCACAACGTACACACAACCTTGGGAGTAAGTATCGTTGATTTATTTAAGGTGGAGGTGAGATGATTTAGATGTGGATTTCATCACAGAAATGTAGACAACGTCAAGTTGCACAGGAGACGTTACTCTTTTTAAGTATGTTATGGCTATGTGACCTCTGAGGAACTTCCTTTCACCATCTACTCTCTTCTTTCCCCCTCTTTTCTTCTCCTCTTATTAGAAACACTCTCTCCATTTCAAATGGAAAGTCAAATTCCTCTCTTTTCCTCATATATTTCTCTCTCTCTCTCTCTCTTTCATTTTGTCCCTTCACATATTCATACTCTTGGGCATCACTTTCTACTCGTAGTTCCCTCAAAGATAGTTCCAGTATCAGTTTTTGAAATAATGTTCTTTTAAGTTTCTTGTTTATGTAAATCTCACCAACCACATAAGAGGAAAAGTGAAGAATCCCAACATACTACTATACTCCACCTTGCAAAAGTAGAACTAGATTCTAGGACAAAGAGATGCAGATTGTAATGACTAGGGCTAAGGAAATGCATAGTATTAGCAAGTTGAAAAAGGTACCATCCTGAGGGCTAAAAAAAAAAAAAAGATGTAGGCAAGGCAGCTTGAAATCTCTGCTGGTTTTAGACCTTTGACTCTTCAGCTGCTCATCTCGATTCTGACTGATTATCCTTTTAAGCTCCTTGAACGGAATTAATAACTGAATTATGCTACTTGCCCTAAGATGAGCAGCTGTTAAGGGAAAGTCAGTCCTAAAACCCAAGTGTTCTGACTTCAGGGTCAAGGTACTCATTGCTCACTACATCACATACCACAACTGTACTTATTTGGGAGTATTTAAGGAGAATAAAGAATTCAGTTTATTGCATATTAAGCATGGCATATATAAAATTGCATTTCTATCACTTATTTAATTTCTTCCCATTCACTCTTCACCTTATGTGTGGTGTGGTATTTAGCCTTTCTCAAAATGTTTGAACTCAGTGGTTATGATTTCTTTGGTCTCCATGGAAACACTGACAATATATTTGAGCATTGATGATTTTCGTTGTTATCCATTGTTAGCTCAGCAAAATGTACGTCATCTCAGATAAATTGAAAATACAGTCTGCTGAAGCAAGTGTTTTAAAATGAAGAGTATGTTTGCTTTCATCTACCTTAAGTAAATAGTTTTGTACTCATACTGATTTTCAAGTTCAGTGTTACATTCTAAGAAGTCACATCACTTTAGCCTGACATACTAAAAAAGAATATTTTTTCTCTTTCCTTGTTTAGCAATCACTTTCTAAGTAAAGCATTTTAAATAGTAAATGAATTCAATATATAAACTCATTCCATCTATTTAATTGGTAAAAGGATACATTTTTAACAGGTTTACTCAGCAACCAATTCTTACCATTTTGGCAGGTTTGGGTTTGAGGCCTAGTGGCATATGCTTGCCATATCTCAGCTTACAACTTTCAAGGGCAGCTTGAGGTCAATTTGCAATTTTGTCAAAACCACTGCAGTGCTAAAGACAGCCATGGCTGAACCAGTGATGACTGCCGTGCCACCGTCCTTGAACCTCTAGACTTTGATAAGCACAATCTGTCAACACATATATAAGCAGAAAAGCTGTAACCCTGAGCTTTACTCTTTATTTTGCACACTAGGCTGACAAAATTGAACCATGAAAGCAATGCAAGATATTTCTGTGTTGGTTGTTCTACAAACAAATTCCAAAGCCTTTGAATGTGTAATTTAACATTTATATTTCATACTTTCAAATAACTTACACAATCTTATTATTAAAGACAAGAGTTTGTGAAACAATTAATTCTCATCCTTTCCTGTGGGGAACGAGGTGTAATATCCATTCAAGTCAATGGAATCTCTAAGCAAAATGATTAAAAGGCAATTCTCATGATTTTGGGGACTTAATACTTTTTTTTAAGTTTAAAAAATCAATTCTGTTTTATCTCAGGTCAGAACTCTTTGATAAATCAAAACAAACAAATCAGAATTTGTCATCCTTCTTTGTTTTAAACTCCGTGGTCAAAGTTCTCTAGATACTTCAGATTTCCCACAGAAAGTCAATTTTCCCAGCATTTATTTGGGGATGTCAAACAAATTTAGAAAAAAATTATTGCTACAGAAGGCTAAACTAAACTTAAATCCAAAAGTTCAGCTCTTTCTCTGCATAAAACTCACAACAAGAAAACAATTCTCTAGTGCGAACAGCTCAGCTCCTATGCCATTTTTGATGTTTCTCAGTTTGCTGTCTTTGAGCAGAGCCAGCTAGGGAATAAAAGAGACTGGAGGAAGAAAATGGTTTCCTTCTTTAAAAAAGAAAAAAGAAGCAATATGTGAAATTATACTCTATTTCGATGTTAAAGGTAGAAAACTAACCTGTTATATACTGTAAATTTAGAAGTTTATAAGTTTCAATTTCCTGTAGCTTTGAGCATTATATCAGTCCTGCAACTTGTTCTATTTAATGTGCTGTTTGAAAAAAGAATACAAGTTATGTTTCTCCAATTCCCCAAACACAATTGTAGTTGGGATACAAATACAGGAGGTCAGTGATTCCAGTGTTGAGACTCCTAGATTTGACTGCAGGAGTTTTTATTTAAAATAAGATCATAAATATGAAATGCGGTATTTCATGTGAGCTGTCAAGAGACAACAAATTCACACATTTGGGTTGATACTTATATACAATCCATTCAGATTCCATTGCACTAAGTAAAGAATGATCATTTTAAGACTGTACTTCTCTGTATATAAGAGAATCAATGATGAGAATTTATTTAAATAACATCTATTGCACATGTAAAATGACCATAAATATAAGAATGTCAGTTGCAGCGACATGGATGGACCTAGAGATTGTCACACTGAGTGAAGTAAGTCAGGCAGAGAAAAACAAATATCATATGATATCATTTATATGTGGAATCTAAAAACTGGTACAAATGAACTTATTTACAAAACAGAAATAGAGTCACAGATGTAGAAAATAAACTTTTGGTTACTGGGGGGAAGGTGGCGAGGGATAAATTGGGAGATTGGGACTGACATATACACACTACTATATATACAATAGATAACTAATAAGAACCTACTGTATAGCACAGGGAACTAACTCTACTCAATACTCTGTAATGACCTATATGGGAAAAGAATCTAATAAAGAGTGGATATATGTATATGTATAACTGATTCACTTTGCTGTACAACAGAGGCTAACGCAACATTGTAAATCAACTACACTCCCTAAAAATTAATTTTAAAAAAAGGATGTACCCCTCTCTATGTAAGAGAGTCAGTGATGAGAATTTGTTTAAATAACATCTGTTGCACATGTAAAATGACCATAAATAAAAGAATGTCTCATAATTTTGTCAAACCCAAGAATATGCAAAAAATTAATAGTCAAGACATGAAAATCTTAGTTACTAATTTACTTTTTAATTAATTTATTTCATACCATAGCTATTTTGGACAAAGTCAGATAAGTGGATCTGAAGTTCTCAAAATAGGTATGAAAGTTGGTGTCATTACCATTTACTGGGAGCCGTGGCAATGAATGAAAACCCCAAAGGAGAAAGTGGAAATCCAGATGATTTTAAAGGATTTTATCCCAGGAAATGTCAACCTTTAAAATATTTTCAGAGAAAGAGAAGACCACGTCAGGGTCTGAAGACAAAACAATGAGAAAAGTAGAATCTGAAAATCACTGTGTCACGGGAATCATATGGAAAGGCTCCTTAGAGAGATTTATCTGGCAAACCCTGCAGAAAGGTCAAATAAAATAGGGATGAGAAATGATTCGTTTTTAACAAAGCATTAAGATAACTTATGACTGGTAGCTTGCCACGGAACTTTCAGTGGAATAGTAGATAAAGAAGCTAAATTTTAAAGCTTTTTAGAAGAGAATTGGGGAGAAAAAATTTGGAGACAATGAATGAAGAAAGCTGTTTAAAGAATCTTGCCATAAATGGAAGTAGACAAATGGACTACCAATTAGAAAGAGGTTAATTTGATTGTTTGAATTTTTTATTTTTATTTTTTATACGGGCAGAAACTTGAACATGCCAAGGGAAATGATACTGGATTATAGGAAAAGAGCTTAAGTTTGGTGACATACTAGAAAGGGCAAAATTATATAGACTTACATTTTCTTCTCTTGAAGAAGAAAAGCAAAAGATCTTTTTTTAAAAAAAAATTCAGTTCTATTAAACATCTTTATTAATGATCTGGAAGTGGTATGTAAACAGAACATTAATTAAATGCCTGAATAGTTGGGAAGTGTTACGAAAGATGGACTCATCACTTTATCACTTACTCCATGTACAGAACATGGGTAATTCAGTGGGTCAACTGATTACAACTGATTACAAGATATTACAAGGAATATCTTTGCTGACAACACCATCTGCTCAATTCATAGCTGGTACTTTGGTTGACTTTTTCACTGAGATATAAAAGATAGAGGTAGGGGCTTCCCTGGTGGCGCAGTGATTGGGAGTCCGCCTGCCGATGCAGGGGACACGGGTTCGTGCCCCGAACCGGGAAGATCCCACATGCCGCGGAGCAGCTGGGCCCGTGAGCCATGGCCACGGGGCCTGCGCGTCCAGAGCCTGTGCTCCACAACAGGAGAGGCCACAACAGTGAGAGGCCCGCGTACAGCAAAAAAAAAAAAAAAAAAAAGATAGAGGTAAAGCAGAGCATAGATCAAAGACCAGGTGTGAGGGTAATTTGAGTCAGGACAAACCAATGATGCCTAGCCTCTACTGCCCAACATCCCAGACACTTAGACACATGCCTTCTTCCTGCTGCTTTTTATTCTCCTCATTTTCAGCATTTCATTTGCGCTTTGTCATACTTTACCCACTCCAATTCTATTCAGGTTCACCTTACTATGGTGACATTTGCTCTTTATCACTTAAAAGATCTTTTCACAAAATCAGCAAGACATTTACAAAAACATTTACAACCTACACACTAAGTGTTATGAAATACCCTATGGCCCTAGCTTGGAGCCCATTATTTTGTGATGGTGTGTCATGTACGATCCAGAAAACAGATCCTGTTTATGAAAATAGCTGCTGAATCATTTCTGTTTTCCTTATTATTATACCAAACATTTCAAATTTAAGAATGCAAGACCAAATAAGTAAATAGATAACAATAAAATGCAGGACTGATCTGGGCCTCCTTTCAGTTTCCTACCAAGGTGTGATTTGAGGAATTATCCTTTCCTGTTTATATCAGCTAAGTCAGGTGAAATCAATGAGTGAGGTGAATATGGACATGGAGTATAAACATACTGTAATATTTTGGATATATGTTTATGATATTCACAATGTCACACTGTTGAATTAACCTTTTCAAATATATGGAATCTTTATTAATTTACAGAAGATCAGATTTCACCCTCTTTTCTTGAAGTAAAAAGATCTTTGTAAAATGATTCCAGTGTTTTCTTCTTTTCTTTTCCCTTTTGTAATATTATTCTTTCTTTTGCTTTTAATTGCCTTATTTCTTATATTATCATTTCTCTCTGCCTTACTTTCTCAATTATGTCTTCCATCCCATTTTCTTAGTAAGGAGCTCTTCTCTCCCCTTTTCCCTTCCATTTGGGAAAGAAAACAGTTTTAATTTATTACAAACATAATTAATGTTGAACTCAGACATAAAGACAAAATTGACACATGGCCAGAATGTCACTGGAGCATTCCCCACAGTATGTACTTCTTATATCTTAAACTACAATATTTTGTAGTTTTGTTTTTTTTTTTAAACAAAATTGTTCCGATTCCCCAGGCATATTTTTCTGTTGCTATCCCTACGTGGCACTAAGGAGCTTGCCCATCTGCTTTCACAATATAGACTTTAACCTCTGCTAAACTGCTAGGTGTTAATAAGCAGTACTAATCTCTAATTCCACATTAGAAATTATATAGAAAGACTACTGTCATTTTAGAAAGAAATAATGGGAAGACTATATAGCCTCTATTTCAAGTCACTTAATATGTCTTCAAATATATATATCTTGGAATAATCAACTCTTAAGATATATACCATAGACTTCGTTGGTAGCATTGAAAGTACTAAATGATAAGTATCATGCATTTAAAGTGCTAAAATATTTTAAGTTGATTCATTTATGATCTTGGAATATGTAAAACAGGAGAAAAATATTTATACAAATATGTACATACTTTGTAGAATTAGTCTTGATCAAGTATTTTACTTATCCCAAAATTTAGCACTTGGGACGATAAACTTGAAGATTTCCTTTATATTGTAAAGATCAAAACTCAAAAAATGGCTCTTTCCATCAGTTACCAATAATCCCTCCACAACAGCTTGATAAGTAGCTGTGACTTCAACTTACAGAAACCCCCCAAGTTCCACATGCAGGTCTTTTTGTCTTATTATTCAGAGCTCTGATTAGATTGGCATGGTAATGGAATAGGTATATTTAGCTATGACAATTCTTTGAAAATCTGAAAAGAAACTATGACACTTATTAAGTATTCTTTTAAAATTCTTTATTTTTCCTCTTTTAATTCCCTGCAATTTCCACATGAATATTTCGTTGTGTGACTTGAAATGTGGAAGATAAACAATATAATATTCTGAGAAAAGCCTTATGGGATCTATGCTGCACAACATTTGGAATTCATCTTCATCTAGAAGACAAGGTTGTAGAAAATATAATTTTTAAAAAATAAAATAACAGGAAAATCCAGAAATTAAAATGTCTATTCAGAGTGAAGGAAAATTAATATCTATTAAATGCAAATTTCCTATAACAATAGACTTTATGGTTTCAAAATACTTTCACATTTGCCACAATGCTCTGAGATGATCAGGACAATGTATTTTATCCCCCCATGTAGGCTTGATAATTTAAGTACATTCACCAGCTACAAGTGAAAGATTTAGACGGAGTTTGACTGCTTCTGACTCAGTGGCTATATCTCTTTCCATAACACAAGATTTATCAGTCAAACTGATAAAACAAGTATTCTGTTTCAAAAGGAAAGGTCAGTTCTCTACTGAATCATCTCATCACTGTCATAAGTTAGCATTTCTTAAATGCTGACTATATTTGAGGTTGCTAGACCTGGATAAAAAGAGAGAGGCTATATGAACACTATCTCTTCTGCAGACTAGAAACATTAACTAACAGACATAAATATTATAAGATTGTCCTCATTTCAACTAATAAAACTACCAAAACAAAGTAGGAATGTCTTTTAGAATAGCTTTGACAGAGACAGCCACTCTGCTTCTGAAATATGTCTAGAGATACAGACACAAGACATTTAGCCCTCCTGTGCAAGGAAAATTCTCATTAATAACAAAGCATGCTTTCCTTTTTTTTTTTTCTTTCCATCTTCACCCTTTTTTCACCTTTCTCTGCCACGATTATGTGATACTATGTCTATAATTACGTTCCAGTCCAGAATCTCTATTCTCTATTCTCAATCTTACCTTCACCCTGAGAACGCTGGAAGTTTCATCTGGGCCAGCCTTCCTTTAATTATGTATTTTGTTCCAATATTCCCCTTGATCTTTACCTCACATCCTTATTTTTTCAGAGCTCACCAAGTATGACATATGTCAGAGAAGTCAGTCTTTGAACATCATGGCTGACAACTCCTGGCAGATTAGCAGAGTTTACATAATTTTTCAAACTTTGAAGTACCAAAATATTTTAACCTTTTTGAGCTCTTACTTCCTCATCTATAAAATTAGTTGATATATGAATTTACTGAAATAATAGAATGGGAAAGGATTTAATGTAGTGTCTGACATACATTCATTCATTTTGCAAATATTTACAGAAACTAGTTTTATGCCAGAAATTTTCTGTTTGTCGGGCATACAACTGTGAACCAAATGGAGTCTCTTCTCTCATGACCCTAAATTAAAAAATCAGAAGTTGTCAGATGATGGTAAGAGAAAGTCAAGAAATAAGTAGAATAAGGGGTATCTACAGTGAACGGAGTTAATAAGAGAAGGCCTCTATGATAGAATGACATTTGTTCAGAGACCAAAAAAGTGAGGAAACAAGCTATGTATATTTTTAGAGAGAACAACTTTACAGGGAGATGAAACAAGAGTAAGGTGATATGCAGACAAATAGCTGAATTTAGAGAATGGTGAGGAAGGCAGCTTTGGTAGAGCAAAAACATGCTTATTAAAAATGACAGGAAATGAGCTCAGAAAAATGATGGGTAACTAAATGATGCAGATTGTATAGATCTTTCAAAGACCTTTAAAGTGCATGGGGTTTTATTCAAGTAAATTTAAAGACATGGTGGCTAATCTTAGGCAGTAAATAGGCAAACTTAAAGTAGAAATATCTTCTTTAAGGGATATCTTAAAGCCAACGCAATACTGAGAAGTAGGGGAAATTAAATTTCTCTTCTAGGTTAAAGCTATAAAACCAAAAGAAGGCATAGAAATTCAAGTCTATGTTAAAGAAACAGAGTGGTTCTTAAGTCAGTATTTGTGGTAAAAAGATTGCATGTGCTAATATGTTAAAAGAAAGAATGTGTAAACTAAAAGGGTGATAGATCAGTGAGGAAAGCATAAAAAAGAATGAAAAATAGAAAGAGAAAAAAAGAAGAGTCAACCTGAGGTAGAGAAGACTTGAAACATTAGCTGTTGAAATGTGTGAATTCTAAGCTATCAACAATTGCAAGTCTCTTGGAAAAATCAGTGTGTGATGTTCCTCTCCAGCTACTGACTTTTCAGGTCAGCAAGCTGTCTGTGATGTATTAATGGAATTAATACATGATTACTGTGTGATCAGTCATGATGTATTGATGACATTAAACATTCTATTAATTTAACCTCCTCTGTTCTTATGTTGTGATCACCAACTAGCCTTCTGATTATAATCTGACATTTCATGTAGATTTGCCTATAAACACAAAATGGGAATTCAGATACTTTGCAGTTATATTTAATAAACTGACCTAATAATTTAATATATCATAGAACTTTAATATTTCTTATTTTCTGCTGGTAATTTTTCATTTTTGTCTGATAAAATTTTTGTTAATTATCCTTCAAGGATATTCTGCCATATATATAAAAATCTGGTTGAAAATTATTTTTCACTTTTAGTACTTTATTACTACATTGCCTTCTGACTTAGATGGTTATTTGAGAGAAAGTACTATGATCCTTATCTTGTTTTTCTCTGAATGTAATTATTTCCTCAGTGTCCTCAAAGTATTCTTTATATATTTGGTTTACAAGTTTAAATGTGATGTGTGTGTGTGTGTGTGTGTGTGTGTGTGTGTGTCTGACATTAATTTCAGGGGAAAAATTATCCATTACACTTCAGATATTTCTTTTGCCCTATTCTCTCTCTCTTATCCTTCTAGATTTTAATTACACATATGATATTTACTGATGTTGTCCCACAACATCTGGATAATTGATAATGCTTTGTGGGGTTTTTTTTCAACTTTTTTTTCTCTTTGTACTTCAATTTGGTTTTTTATTTTTTGTTTTCTTTAATTTTTGGCCATGCTGCACAGCATGGGGGATCTTAGTTCCCTGACCAGAGATCAAACACACACCCCCTGCATTGGAAGCAAGGAGTCTTAACCACTGGACAGCCAGGGAAGTCCCAATTTGGGTAATTTTCATTGACCTATGCTCAGATTTTCTGATTCTTTATTCAGCTGTGTTGAGTCCGCTGATAAACTGTCAAAGACTATCTTCATTTAACATGTTTTTCATTTCTAATATTTTCATTTAGTTCTTTATTATATCTTACACATCTTTGCCAATAATTCCCACCTGTTCACGTATATTGTCTGTCTTTATTACTGCTAGAGACATTAACATATTAACCATAATTGTTTTAATTTCTCTAATTTCAACATTTGGAGCCTGGTCTGTTGATTGAATTCTCCCTTGATAGTATGTTGGATTTTTGTTTTTATTTTTGTTTTCTCCTTGATTCCTTGTATGTTTAATAAGTTTTGGTTGGAAGTTGGACATCTTGTGTTAGATAGCTGTAGCCAGAGTTCAATCAGAGAAGCAGAACCAGTATATATATCAAGAGATTTCTTGCAAGGAATAGGCTCATATGATTGTGAGAGCTGTCTAGGAATATCCAAAATCCGTTGAGCAGGCCATCAGGAGGGATAGATTAAAACTCATGGGCACTGGCTGAAGCTGCTGTCCATAGGTTGAATATATTCTTCTCTCAGGGAAGCCTCAATCCTGCTTTTAAGGCCTTTCAACTGATTGAATCAGGCCCACACAGATTACCTAAGATATCCACCCTTACTTAATGTAAACTGATTATGTAGTTTAACCAAATATACAAAATACCTACACAGCAACACCTAGATTAGTGCTTTATTGAATAACTGGGGACTATAGCCTAACCAAATGGAAACATCAAAAAGACTATAACAACTTCTATTAGGTCACCTCTTTTATAAGGGCATTAATCCCATTCATCAGGGCTCCACCCTCATGATCTAATCACCTCTCAAAGACCCCACCTCCTAATAACATCACACTGGGGGTTAGTTTTCAATATGTGAATTTGGTGGGGGAGGGACACACAGATTTAGTCTATAGCAACCTCCTTAGTTGAATTTATTCCTAGGTATTTTATTCTTTTTGATGCTATTGTAAATGGAACTTTTCCCAATTTCCCTTTCAGTACATCTTCTGTCTCTCCAGGATCACACAGTCTTCAATATTTACTCCCAATACAATCAAAAAATCAAAAGCTGTTTTTAAAAATACTTTATCTACCTTTAATAGTTTTCCTATCAAGAGGTTTATATGATACTAGGTACACTGTCACAGTAGAAGGAAACTTGTAGCTATTCTGTTGAGAATAGCTCAAAAGGACTCAAGGCAGATGTCGAGAGAACAGTTAAGAGGTGTTAGCAATAAATTAATGAGCTGGAATTCAAGGCAGAAAAAGTGGATGGATTCTAGATAGTTTTGAAAATGGATCTGATAATATTTGCTGATGAATTTGATTTAGGTTATGAAACGAAAATAAGCATTAAGAATTTCAGATTTGTTGAACCACATGAAACATGGAGTGTCCATTTACTATGATAGCAACAGAATAAAGGTTGTTTTGACATGCAAAAAAAAGGGCTCTAGGCACATGGACTTCAGTAGTTGTGGCACGCAGGCTCAGTAGTTGTGGCTTGTGGCCTCCACAGTGCAGGCTCAGTAGTTTATAATTTGATTTCAAAGTAGAGATGCTAAATAACTACACATATAAATCTGTACTTCAAGGGAAATATTATGTTTAAATTGTCATAAAACATTATGCTCAATTTTATACCAGAATATATTTCCATTCTATAGTCCATTCCTATAATTCAAATAAAATCATTAATCTATACATTTTAGAAGCCATTTTCCCCCAAGATGTCTTGATAATTAATAATCGACTGACATTTTTTTACTCTGCACCTTAATGTAATTCTCTGTCTAAATCTAGGGAACAGAATTTAAAACACATCTGGGTACATTTTGATTCTTAACATTAGTGGAAAAGTTATTATTGATAAAAAGCCAAATATTATAGTGAACTTTACATGATTCCAGTAGGATTATTTTAGTAGTATTTCAGATACTTAGAAAGTTTCTTGTTAGCCTGTGTATGTGTCCTCTATATTATTTGACTAGAGGATCTTTTTTTTCTATGTGTGTGGTACGCAGGCCTCTCACTGTTGTGGCCTCTCCCGCTGCGGAGCACAGGCTCCGGACGCGCAGGCTCAGTGGCCATGGCTCACGGGCCCAGCCGCTCCGCGGCATGTGGGATCTTCCCGGACCGGGGCACGAACCCGTGTCCCCTGCATCGGCAGGCGGACTCTCAACCACTGCGCCACCAGGGAAGCCCTAAAAGATAGAATTTTTGATGCAACAGTATACGGCTTAAGCATTAGGAGAGCTTGACTCTAATTTTAGTCTCATGAATGTAATGTTGCTTTTATGATTTCAGAGAAATAGCATTTTCCTAAGCAAAGAGAGACCTTAGAATTTGTGTAACCAAATTGTTTCATATTACAAATAAGAAAGCAGATTCAGAAAATGGCTTGCAGAACACTAGGCATCCCTTCCTACCATTCACTCACACACACACACACACACACACACACACACACACACACACACACACACACTCTTTATTATTTCACTGATTACCTTCTTTTCATCCTTTAAATTCAGGTTGAAATCATTTCCTCTAATAAAAATTCCTTAGCTTCCCAACTAGATTATTTCTTCCTGCCATGCCTTTCTCCTACCAAGACATTTACCACAATTCATAGCTTACTTAATTACCAGCCTACCCCTACCAGGCTCTAAGTATTTAGTGATAGGGACTATGTCTGTACTGTTCCTGGTCATATCTCTAGAAGCCTGCACAGTTTAAGGTCATATGGCATATGCTCAATAAATGTTTGGCGAATGAATAAATGTAGGAATTAATGAAACTTTAACTCAGGACTCAAATGGAGACCTATCATTACCTATCCAGAACTTCTAAAGTTATATTATGTAGACACATCAGTGTATAACCCTATGTGTGCAGTTTCCTGATTGCCATCATATTCTACACAATGTTTTTTCTTTGTTTCCTTCTTCCCAGGGAATATTTCAACAAATATATTTTACTGAAAATAATTTCTTTTAGTGTAATAATATTTTATTTTGTTCTGTTTCCCACAAAGAACATCGGAAGAAGTGTGTGTGGGGGGGGGAGGGCGTTTCTTTAAGCCAGCTGATAAGACAAATTTTAGAGATGAGAAAGAATCTTGGATTATGTTAATCACTATAAATCACTGTAAGGGCATACATCTTGCTAACTATAGCTAGTCGGATGCTAATCAGAGGCTCATTAGCTTTAGAAATATCAACCTTGTATGATTTCTGTGCTATATGCGTTCTCAGAAGACTAACGAGTTGCATTAGAGAGATCCAGCCAAGACCCACATATGAATGCATTTTCCCACTACTTGGATATTGCACAAAAGATGCGAGGAAAGTTAAAGCAAATGACAAAGTTCCATTGAAAAAAATACCAACTTTACATTACGCTAATATTTATGGGGACAGAGGAAGGAGGGAAAGTGAAGTGGAAAGGTGGTATGATCCCTGTTAGCCAAATCGAAGTACATCAGAATCTTGCTATTATAATTCACCAGAGAACTTCTTTACAACCCATCTCATTTTATTATCTCTCTGAGACAAAACAGAGACCTTACATCTTCAAATATCTTAAACATGTATCTTTTATCATATAAATAGCAAATCACCTGCAATCACAGAGCATTATTAATTATGCCTATTTTAGGCTTATAGAAAAATATGAATGTTTGTCACAGAAATGCTAATCTTAAGATAATGTTAAAATTATACAAACCATTCAAAAACATCTGTATCTGATAAAAGAGCCACAACAATATAAGCCCAACATAAAAATGCCTGATCATGAATGAATGGGTAGTTGTCCCTAGTCGCACCACTTATTACCTATTTGACATTAACCTTTCTAAGCCTTAATTTCCTGATACGGAAGATGAGAATAATAATAACCCCACCTAATAAATTATTGTAATGTTTAATAATGAAAAGGCCTATAGTATAGTATGTGGCACACAGTAAACATCCAGTGAATATTAGCTATTGTTGTTTGCTTAAGTTTCCAGATTCAGTGTATAAGAAGACTCAAATGTACATACATTACCAATTATGCTATGATAACACTGTTTCTAAAATGGCAAATTAAATTCTTGAAATTCCTGATTTAGAAAAATAAAGCATCGGTTTTCTCAGTAACAGATAAGCAAACAATGGTAGTTTTAATACCACTTCCAGGACTGTTTGTTTTGTTTTCTGTTGGGTCTTTATCATTGTATATTTTATTTCCCCAGTGTTTAAAAGATTGGAAGTGAAAAAACATAAACATAGATATACAGGCTAGAAAACGAGAATCCCAGTGTTAACTGAAGTCATTTCAAGAGGATTTCAGCAAACTCCTTTCTCATCAGTCCAAACGCCCTTTGGTATTTGGTATTTAACAGAAATCCTAATGATCAACTTACTTTGGCAATATGAACTGACCCAATTCAGTCATGTTATTTGGACATTGCTCCTATTAGCTAATTCCCTCTGGCTCAAAAAAGAGTAATACAAAGATTTGAAAAAAACATAAGCCCATAACTCAGTTCCAGACATGTTTCCACTTCCTCCAATACCCAAGCACGCATCTGTCCTGTGCCTCAGTTTCGTTTGGTTAAGTGGGAATTAAATTACTAAATATGGAAGAGTAACAAAATAGATAGCCAGAACACTTTCCAAAACTAAATTTATGTGTTGCTGCTAATTTGCATATTGCTGCCCAGTTTGAAGTCTGTTGAGATGCCGTATTTTTTTTTTTTTTTGGCTGTGTTGGGTCTTCATGGCTGCGCGTGGGCTTTTCTCTGGTTGTGGCGAGCGGGGACTACTCTTCGTTGCAGTGCACGGGCTTCTCATTGCAGTGGCTTCTCTTGTTGTGAAGCACGGGCTCTAGGGCGTACGGGCTTCAGTAGTTGTGGCACGCGGGCTCAGTAGCTGTGGCTTGTGGGCTCTAGAGCACAGGCTCCAGTAGTTGGGGCGCATGGGCTTAGTTGCTCCACAGCATGTGGGATCTTCCCAGACCAGGGCTCGAACCCGTGTCCCCTGCATTGGCAGGTGGATTCTTAACCACTGCGCCACCAGGGAAGCCCCGAGATGCCGTACTCTTAAAGCAAAAGTATGAGGTAATCACCAAGTCATTAAGTATTTAGAAAGAAGCAACTCTATCCTCTAATCTGGAATGGAGGTCAGGGCAAATGAAAAGTAAGAATAAGATTCGGTGGCTTCCCCAAAACATATTACAGTATATAAACATATGTAGAGTTTAAAAGCACACGGTAGTGTCACATAACAACATAAACAACAATTCAAGAGATGCCAAAGGGAAGGGCATGTAATGCAGGGAAGTAAGAGGTAAGAAGCAACCAAGAAAAACAAACACACTGAATTAACAAAACTTTCCATGAGTAATTTCCCCAGGTGACTTACGAAAAAGGAAGGTGATGATGCTGGGATATACAAGTAGAGTTTCCCAGTATATAGACAAATATATGACAATAGATAACACTACAAATGGAAAGAAAACTTCTAAATGCATTAAAATACCATTTTTTTCCAAGAGAGAAAACTGAAGCATTTATGCTTAGTTGGAATAAGTTTCCTACGTACACTTTTCTTAGTGTGGATAAGTGGAGCAAAAAGCAAACTGAGAAGCTGAGCCTAATATATTTTGGTACATAGTTTAAAGAACTGTAAATGATTTGTGAAAGGGAAGATATCCAGTCAACTTTATAGTAAAAAATATTTATTCACAGAGAATTTTGTAATTTGTCAGCAGCCCAAGGCTGTTGGGGATCATCAGTTCCAAAATTTTCTGGGCATTTACATATTTCAGACAGGAAAACCAAAACTGGAGCTGTCTTTTTAAAACTAGTGTTTTGGGCCACTGTCCAAAAAAGAATAATAATAGGTTGCTCCTTCACGAAGGGTAGTAAGGCCTAATTAAGAAAAATGAGTTCTGTACAATTGCCTGGGTAGTAATGACTGCTATATTTTACATACTATTGTATTACAGTAGATCAAAGTGAATCTACATCAAAAATTTCTGTAGTTGTACATATTAACGAGCATAGAGAGAATGCTAGAAATAGAAGATTTTTTTTTCATTTTTGTGAAAGTAAAGCAATACAGGTCTTATTATGCAATTATATGAGGTGACAGTGACTTATGTGTTAGTCAGTAGAACAATACTCATTTCTCTCCAGGATTTTGTGTTTAGAGATGATCTGGGTAAAATGGGACTGGTCCCTAACTCAAGATCAAATTTGCTTTATAGATGACATTTTTCTCATACCTTCTAAAAGAGTGTATTTGTAAGTGGTGTTATTCAAGTACTATCTACCATAATTACAGTAACTCATTTACAGTTGGCATTCTGACTTGACTAGCCTCAAAGCATACCTATATTTTTAAAGGGAGTATAAAACTGCCCCTCCCCCACCAACACCCCACTACAACCAGTCTGGATTTACCAGAAATCTGATGATTATGGAACTTGATAAGGATGTTAGCAAAATTGCACTTGAAGTGTCCTTTTTGAATATCCCCTTAGCTACTGAAAATTAAATATGACCCAGAGCATTACCTTTGAAATCAAGATTGGTTAATGGAGATGTAGGAAAAAAGTTTATCTTATATATGTGATATATTTAGAACCCAAGTGCATATCATTGACTAGTATATTTATGCACTTGAGCAACAGGCTAAATTAGATTGACAGAAAATTAAATGAGGGATTAAGGAATTATCATACAAGTGAATTTGCATGACAGATACAAGTTATTTTTACATTCATGTGGACAAATTGTCTTTTAACCAAAGCAGCTGTAACTTGTAGCTGATATGTGAAATCAAAATACTTAACCATTGCCATATTAATTGGAGTATATTCCTTCCAACACCTTGCCATATTAATTGGAATACTTTCCAAACAATTTAGCCATGAAACATGACATCAAAACATAAGATTAGGGCTTCCCTGGTGGCGCGGTGGTTGGGAGTCCGCCTGCCGTTGCAGGGGACACGGGTTCGTGCCCCGGTCCGGGAAGATCCCACATGCTGCGGAGCGGCTGGGCCCGTGAGCCATGGCCACTGAGCCTGTGCTCCGCAATGGGAGAGGCCACAACAGTGAGAGGCCCGCGTACCGCAAAAAAAAAAAACAAAAAAAAACATAAGATTAACTGCTGACTGGTGACTTAGATGATAAACGTCACATCTGAAGTTGGAACGAAAAAAAAAGTCCAAGGAAAATTGTGAACTGCAAATGCCGTAAAGTCAAAGCTGTGTAAGGTCTTCAAAAGAGTAGATAATAATTTTGAATTCTAATATTTTATGCTCAAGAAATAAAAGAATTTAGCTTTTAGGGTAAACATTTCCCTTAAAGTTACATTATATACATATATAGAGAAAGAGAGAGAAACCCTACAATATTTACTAATCTACAAAGTTTTTTGCAGCCCTAGACCTGCTGACATTTGGCTACAGAATACATTTTTGAGTGAATTTTATCAATAACACAATGACACAGCTAATGACACACATAATAATTTATAAGTTAGGATTAGATTCAGCTGCATGTAACAAAAACATCAAAACAATAGTGGCAACAAACAACAAAATAAGGTAGATGTTTATCCTTCTTTCCCATAAAACAAGATTCCTTCAATATTTCTGCTTCACCACCTTGACTACATTGGTTCCTTTTCCAAGGGTACCTATAGTCCAGGAGACTTCCTGTTGTTTGCATTACAAGAAGCAAGAAAGAGAGACAGGAGAAGAAACAATTCCCATTTCGCTAAAATTCAATTCCCATACCTTTCTTGAAATGCCCCACTACAATTTTATTTGCACTTCACTGGCAAGAAACTGGTCACGTCACCCCTAGCTATAAGGAATTTTGGAAATGTGGTCTTTTAGCTGTCTTACTGCAACCTACATGAAAATGGAAATTCTATTACTGAAAAAAAAAGGAGAATGGATATTAAGTGAAAAGAAATAATCAGCTATAACCTTTTGATTTATGTATACTTCTGTGTATTTATTTTCTCATTTTACCACAACCTAACTTTTTAAAAATAAATTGGTAAGCCCTTAGGTCAGTGTCATGGCTGCCCACAATGTGAAAGGAGCCTAGAGAAAGTTCTGTAAGGAAGGCTGGGACTACAGTATCATTTTTACTCAATCTAGAGTCGACTGAAAAAAAAATGCACAATGTGAGAGTTGTGAGTTAAGTTTTATATGGGGCAAAATGAGGTCTATAGCCCGGGAGACAGCATCTCAGATAGCTCTGAGGAACTACTCTGAAGAGGTGGGGTGGGGGAAGTCAGTATATCTGTAACTTTGGTGAAGGCGGACACATGCAGTCAAGCACACATTTTGGCAGAAGCTAGCTGCTAGTCATGTGAAATTTGCCACTAGTCATGTGAAAATTTGCCACTAGTCATGAGAAGCAGGTGTCTCCGTTAATGATTTTTAGTGCTTTTCTACATATGAGAAGATGCAAGAATTTGGGCCCCTAAAATCTTCTGAAAATATCTATCTGAAGGCCTGTTCTGCCAGTTTTCCCAGAGCACAGAGTGCCTCATTCCTGATATCCACCCTGAAATCCTTTCAATGTGTGTTGAAGGTCAGTGACTGCAGTGGCTAGTGACTTCATGCTTGTAGTGTTAGATGGTGAGTGACGATTTTTATTTGACACTAGGCATCCAAACTACCACACTATTGTATGGGTAAAGGATACTCTGTCAAGTTCCTACAGGAAGGGTTACTTCAAGTTTTTGGTTCTTGTTTATTTTTATTTACAGGTTTTATGAAGATTAAAATTGATTCTGTTGGACATGATCAAACCTTTGCTATGTTAGAGACCTAATCCCACAAACTACAGGCAATATCTAATAACACCCTGATGATAACCAGGGTGGCTGGAGAAATAATTCTCTGAGTTAGTGTTGCCGGTCGCGAAAGAATTCGGAGATGAAGTGACAGGTATAAAGTGGATTTATTTAGAGAGTAACACAGCACAGACAGAGCGTGGGCCATCTCAGAAAGTGAGAGGCCTTGGGAGAAACACACTCTACAGACAGGGTGTGGGCCGTCTGGGAAGGCAAGAAGCAAGAGGCCTTGATATATGGTGTGGTTAGTTTTTATGGGCTGGGTAATTTCATAGGCTAATGAGTGGGAGGATTATTGCAACTATTTGGGGGAAGGGGTGGGGATTTCCAGGAATTGGGCCACTGCCCACTCTCTGACCTTCTATGGTTGACCTCAAAACTGTCATGGCACTAGTGGGTGTGTCATTTAGCATGCTAATGTATTACAGTGAGCATATAATGAGGCTCAAGGTCTACTGAAAATTGAATTTTCCACCATCTTGGACCTAGTTGGTTCTCACTATTTTTCATCATGTACTGTGGTTATGGCATTCTTTTAAAGGTTGTGCCCTGCCCCCTTGCCTCCTGTTTCATTAGTACTGTTGAGATGCTCTGATTTCCCTCTCTCTCCCTGATATACTATGACAGCCAATTCTTTCTTCACGGCTTTTATTAGTAAGTCTTAGTCATTTTCTTATTTATATGCTCTAATATAGTTATCAAACATTGAGTCTTCTCTTGTTATCTGGCATTGTTGGATTTACTCTGTATCCCTACCCCTCTAACTTGAGCACTGTCTATACTCTATCTGGAGGGACAAGATTTCTCAACTCTGGGGAATATATACTCTCTGGCTTCAATACAGAAATATTTCAATGACACTTTAGCTGTTTGGTGCCTTAAAGCTTAGAATTTGGATGAAATATGGGAACCGTATTTGTATGGTGCCAGGGCAATTTAACTAAACAGCATGAAACCAGTAGGAGGTTGGGTCCCTGAATGTCCAATATCATTTGGATTATACTTGGTTCTTGAATTATCTAAATCTTTTATTTTATGAGATTTCTGTAGAATCAGGCCTTCTAATTTCAATGTTCAAGTAGTGTTTCAATTTCTAATTACAATGTTTCAAGTAGTAAAAATGTTCACTACTTCTGCAAAGAGTAAAGTTCAATCATGAAGGAAAAAGGAATGTTTTATTAAATGCCTCTGAATTAGCCTTCCTAATTAGGCTAATTTAGGACCAAATAACTAAAGAGTACTACCAAAGAGTAATTGGTGAGCACAGATCTGGTAACATTGCAGTGACAATTGATAATTGTAGTAGGATGAAAAATGGACCCCAAAAAGGCATCCGAATCCCTGGAACCTATGAATACTACTTTATATGACAGTCTTTGCAGATGTGATTAAGTTAAGGCTCTTGTGATAGGGAGATTATCCTAGATTGTCCAGTTGAGACCTAAATGCAATCATATGTATCCTCTAAGAGCAAAGCAGAGGGAGATTTGACACACACAGAGGAGTAGTTAATGTAAAAAGGAAAGCAAGGGTAAGCTGGGACAAAGTGAGAGAGTGGCACGGACATATATACACTACCAAATGTAAAACAGATAGCTAGTGGGAAGCAGCTGCATAGCACAGGGAGATCAGCTCTGTGCTTTGTGACCACCTAGATGGGTGGGATAGGGAGGGTGGAAGGGAGATGCAAAAGGGAGGAGAAATGGGAATATATGTATATGTATAATTGATTCACTTTGTTACAAAGCAGAAACTAACACACCATTATAAAGCAATTATACTCCAATAAAGATGTTAATAAATAAATAAATAAGAAAGCAGAGATTGGAGTGATACAGCCACAAGCCAAGGAATGTCAACAGCTACTACAAGCTGAAAGAGAAGAAGAATGGATTCTTTTCTAGAGTCTTTAAAGGGAGTGCGGCCCTCACTGGCACCACAGTAATGCCAATAATGTATTATTTTAACGAATTTGGAATTGATTTCTTTTTCACTTTTCTTCATATGTTATATCTGAATAACATATATCATACTCACATAGGATTGGCATAAGGTATGTAATTGTATTGAAATTAAATTAACTTTCTTTTCTTGGCTCAATATGACCTAAAATTTTCCAATTGCCTTCATTCTCTTATATTCCATCACTTTTCTTTGTGATTTTCTAAAAAACATAAAGTGTTTATAATTTAGAGAAAAATACAAATAAAAATGAAGAAAAATAAAACCGTCTAAGGAGCAGCATGCACTGTATCATTTAGTTTCAGAATTTCACCTGGCTGCAGCTGTCAACTTTAGACAGAAGCCAGCTAGCTGATTCCAGGACTGGTGGTGCCCCTAAAGTTACACCACTCAACCTACACATCCCTGTTTTTAAACTACACAATAGGCCAGTGATCAAAATTTCTTTGTTGATAGTTTGCTTGATTTTGCTATGTTTTGTTTTTATTTTCCATTTGAACCTGTTTTCTACATTTTTCCTAAGCTGGATAGGCATAATCTCTAGATATGCAAGGAATAGGGAGTAGAATGGTGTTCTGAGTTAATTTTCACCATATTTCAATGTATTTCAGTGCTCTTTTAGTGACTTACAGACTGGGAATAATTTTGTCTCTTAATCCACTATACCTTATGTGCAAAAAATAAGGGGTAGAGAAAATTGCTAGGAGAATTTAGCCTGTGCAAATTAATTCACATTTCTTCTGCCTATCCTGGGCACCGCTTCTTGGGTCATACATAAGGGAGCCTGTGGGTAGGGACATTTTATTTAATGAGGATGAGTTCTTCACTCACTGTGTATATTCACCCTGGTCAATTAGCAGGTCCACAACTGACCCTCGAATGCTTTGGAAAGGGAGAGCCAGCTTCACGCTTTATTGATCCAGCATTTCACTAGTCTCCCACTTAACTAAGAAAAGCTAATTTGGCAAGCTGCAGGTATACCTTTATGCATTTGGATAGCAGCAGTATATTTGTGCATGAAAATTAACACCTCTGTGCATGGGTGTTACTGTGCATGGGTTTACTTCGCAAACATAGCTTCTGTTCAGAATTGCTTTAGCCTTTCCTGGAGCAAATAAACTCCTTATTTTGGAGCTTTTGGATTTTGAATGCTATGTCACCCTTTTAAGTATTTATGTATACAATTTTACAAGGCTAATAGGCAGAGAAAATTTTGAGGCACTGTAGTGTACATGGAAAGTGTTAGTAATCCAGATACTATAAATATCCCTTAGACTAATTCACTCAAAAAAAAATTTTTGTTTTACATCATATCTATAACAATTCATTATTGCAGGTACAATTTCATCCTAGTCAAGAGTGAACAGCACCTGACTCTGGGCATATTTGAGCTGCTCACAAAAAGATGATCCAAGGACTCTCCTAAATCTTGATCTAGTATATGAATACACCTTGCTTCGGTGACAGCAAAGTCAATACACACAGATAGTGGTCACCTGGGCTCCTCGTTGTTCGATTCAGAATTCCAGGCTAATACAATTCAGTACAGAAAAATCAAGTCATGTTGGTTCTAATGTATTATGTATTTTTATTCCACATCCATCAGAGTTTAAAAAAGCAAAAAACAAGAGAGGAGCGAAGATAAGGTAAACAGAGAAGTCACTTTAATAAGCGCCACTTACATATTTTTTCCCTTTTCCTTTCTCACTCCCTTCTTATGGGCATAGTGTCTCCTTATATCAATATGAAAATTCTGGAAGAAGTGATTAATCTTATTTCCGGTTGTTGTTATAGTCATAGGTTTGTTCAGGAGCTTGTATTGTGTTCTGCCTTCAAAATCCATTAATTGTCTTTCTTGACATAAAATCTCTGCTATTCTACATTTTTTAAACAGAAATCCCTCTTACAGAATTTACCAATAAGCAATTACTCCGGTCTCAGTTCTGTGAGCCGAGACTGGCACCTACTGGTAAAATAAATTTGGTTCACAACTGGGATAAAAATTTTTTCAGCTCGTAGCTAGTAGTATATTGTCTTGTGAGCTACTGTGATATTGCTTTCATTTTATTCATTAATATTATAAGAAAAATTACAAAATATGATTATCTATATTCATATTATCTAAGTTACATTTAAAGGATAAAAGCTGTCTAATGTCCACTGAATTAAAGAAATTCAGTAACTGCAGATATTACTATTTGAGTTTCAAAACAAATTAGAATCAATCTGTCTGGACTCGTCATCCAAACTTAGCGTGTTCCAAAAGACCGAGTTAAGAACTATAGAGGGACATTAGGACATTACATAGAAGATCTCAGATAAGCCTAAAAACAGTTTCAAATTAGGAATATGTTAACTCACAAGGTAGTGTTACCTCACCGATGTTTCTAAGCCTAGGCTGTATAAATATCAATTAAAAAAAGGTAATAGGGCTTCCCTGGTGGCGCAGTGGTTGAGAGTCTGCCTGCCGATGCAGGGGACACGGGTTCTTGCCCCGGTCCATTAAGATCCCACATGCCGCGGAGCAGCTGGGCCCGTGAGCCATGGCGGCTGAGCCTGCGCGTCCGGAGCCTGTGCTTGGCAATGGGAGAGGCCACAGCAGTGAGAGGCCCGCGTACCGGAAAAAAAAAAAGTAATAAATACAAGATAGGCAGTGACATTTAAGATACTTGTTTTCTGTCGTCCAGATCTGTTTTTACAGATATGGAATGTAGCACCATTATCTATCTAGCTGCTTAAACCCCAAAACTTAAGATTCATCCCTAATTTATTCTTTCTCTTACATTTTTCATCCAATTCATCAACAAGTCTTAAGTCTCCACCAAAATGTATCATATTTGTCTATCTTACAAACTTTACTGCTAACCTATGTCAAACAACCATCTTCTTATCTGGAATACTAGGCTGTTAACTGGGGAATCTTGTATCTACTATATGCAATTCTAATACTTAATCCTCTTCTCAATGCAGCAGACAGAGTGAATTTATTTTTTTAATGTAAATCTCATATTTAAATTGGATCTTGAGCTGCTGAAGGGGAAGTGCCTGGCACATATTATAAATGTTTTACAGTTTCCTTAAATTCCATTAAAAGCAGCATACTAAGCTAAGTCACACACACATGCATTTAATTAGATATTTTTAAAAGATATAAAAACATTTACAGGGTTATGCTTGTGATTAAATTAATTACATTTTGATACATTACATAGTCTGTATCATGTTTGATACATTTTAAAAAATATCTCAGCCAAGGAATTGTGGTTCCACAACTTTGCCTTTTATAATTGTGGATCCACAACTTTGCCTTCTAGGAGTAATAAAGTAATACATGTTATTTGTCTTTAAATTTTTACATTAGGTAGTATGAATATCTAAATTATAGCTGTCAAGTACTACTCTCAATATCCAGAATATTTTTAACAGCTTTATTGAGGTATAACTGACATTCAGTAAGCTGCATATATTTAAAGTATACAGTTGATAAGTTTTGACATGTGTAAACATGCATGAAATCATCACCAAAATCAAGATAATGAACACATCTGTAACTACCAAAAATTTAAGTCCCTTTGTAATTTCTACATTCAGCCCCTTCCTGTCTCCCTCCATCCCCACACAGATTAACAACTGACCTGCTTCTGTCTCTGCATTTTATAGAATATTATAGAAATGAAATCATATAGTTTTTGACTGGCTTATTTCATGCAGAAAAGATTTTTGAGAATTATACCTATTGGAGCATGTATCAATAGTCAATGCTTTTTCCTTGCTAAATAATGTTCAATTTTGTAGGCATTTACTATACCTTATTTATCCATTCATCTGTTGGTAGATATTTGGGTTGTAGTTATGTCCTTAAGTATACATATGTATGTTTTTATTTCTCTTGGATAAATAGGAGGAAAATGTCTGGGTAATATGGCGTGTATACGTTTAACTTTTCAAGAAACGATGAGACTTTGTCCAAACTTCTTCCACATACTACTAAACTCTTGATATGGTCAGTCTATTTAATTTTAGTCACACTAATAGTTGTGTGGCGGTTCCACATTGTGGGTTTGATTCACTGTTTCCTTAGTGATTAATGGTAATCAGCGTCTTTTCTTATGCTTATTTCTCATATGCATATCTTCTTTGGTGAAGACTCTGCTCATATCTTTTGTCCATTTATTACTGATTTGTCTTCTTATTTAGTTTTAAAGTTTTTTATCTGATACAGATGCAAGTGCTTTATCAGATATATGGCTTGCAAATATTTCCTCCCAGTTTGTGAGTTGTCTTTTCATTCTCTTAACAGTATCTTTCAAAGAGCAGAAGTTTTTAATTTTGATGACAAAGCGAGAGAGAGGCATGGACATATATTTTTCTGATACGATCATGTAATTTTACTTTTTTAAGCCTGCTGCTGTAATGAATTACATTAATTGCTTTTTGTTTGTTGAACCTAAATCCCTCTTGGCCATGGTGTATAAAATTCTTTTTATACATTGTTGACTCTGATTTGCTAGTATTTTGTTAAGGAATTTTACATCTATGTTCATGAGAGAGATTGGTCTATAGTGTTCTTTTCGTGTAATGCCTCTGTTTGGTTTTGGTATTGGGGTGATGCTGGCCTGATAGGATGAGTTAGGAAGTATTCCCTTTGCTTCTGTCTTCTGAAAGAGATTACAGAGAATTGGCATACTCTTTTCTTCAAATGTTTGGCAGAATTCACCAGTGAAGCCGACTGGAACTCTTGTTTTAAAGGTCGTTCATATTACTTCAATCTCTTTAACAGATAAGCCTATCCAAATTGTCTATTTCTTCTTCTGTGAGTTTTGGCAGACTGTGTCTTTCAAGAAATTGGTCCATTTCATCTAGGTTATCAAATTTGTGTGTGTAGAGCTGTTCATAATATTTCTTTATTATTATTTTAATTTCCATGGGATCTATAGTGATGACCCTCTTTCATTTTTGATATTAGTAATTTGTGTCCTCTCTCTTGTTCCCTTAGTTTGCCTGGCTAAAGGTTTATTGAATTTATTGATCTGTTCAAAGAAGCATCTTTGGTTTTGTTGATTCTGTTGACTTTCTATTTTAATTTCATTGGTTTCTATTCTAATTCTTATTGTTTATTTTTTTCTTCTTCTTTTGATTTAATTTGTTCTTCTTTTTCTAGGTTCCTAAGGTGGACACTTAGGTTATTGATTTTAGATCTTTTTTCTTTTCTAATATATGCATTCAATGCTATAGATTTCCCTCTTTTGCCTTTGCTGCATCTGAGAAATTTTGATAAGATCTGCTTTCATTTTCATTTAGTTCAGAATATTTTAAAATTTCCCTTTAGATTTCTTCTTTGACTCATGTGATTTTTTTTTTAGAAACTGTGTTGTTTAATCTCCACATATTTGGGGGTTTTCCAGTTTTCTTTCTGTATTGATTTCTATATAGTTTAATTCTATTGTGATCTTGGAGCAGACATTGTATGATTTTTATTCCCTTTAATTTTTAAGGACTAAATAAAATAACAAATATATTTGCTAGTTGGGAGTTTTTAAAAATATCTGGATGCTCTGAAGGCATTCAATATAAAACTATAATATCTTACCACTCATGGGCAATTTTTCTTCTGGGAATATAGAGTTGTAATGATCATGTTGGACTTTCTTCATTCAAGTTGTACTTTTTCATATATATATATGTATGCATATGTGTGTGAATATATATTCCTCTTAGTCTGTACCCTAGAGATCCTCTGTGTGCAGAGGTCTAGCCAAGTCTCTTGACTGTCATAGCAAGATTCCAGATATAGAAACAGTTATTCATCAACCCTCATTTTTAACCTCAACCCCAGGCCCTCTACATAAAAGAAATGTATGCAATATCCTGGGAAGGAAAGAGCTGTGTGGAAAACTGAAGAATTGTTTCACTAAGAATGTCAACCCCTCTGCTGGAGACCCCCTTTGTTCCTTCCCCAACTTCTGAAAAAAAATATGCTTCTCTTCGTGCCAGGAGGTAGAATAAACAATGCCCATCATAGGAGGGAACAGCAAGTAAACTATGGAAGGAAGTAGTAAAGGGAATAAAGGTTACCTAAGTATCAAAAAACTAGAACTAATTAGTGGCCCCCATGTTGGGACCTCAGCAAAAACAATGGCTGTGTCAGTAAACAAACCCAAAGATGCAATGACTTCTTAAGTCAGGTTCATAAATTTATTAGGTGTGAGGGATATCCAAATTACATGCACAAATATTTGGACTGCTCTCACATTTTACAGTAGCTTGAACTTTAATAACTTCATTGGGATTCATGGCTTTTTTCTACAAATGTTTATTTGTATTTAAACAGATGTAATTTAATCTGGTGAAATAAAACTATGAAATAGGGGTAGAAAGATCAGTATCTAAAAAAGACATGTTACAGGAACAGAGGAGAACAAAGACTGTGAAACAGCAAAAGGAAAGTTAATCTAGGGAAATTATAAAGAAAGACATTACTATCTCAAAAACTAAACATGTAAAAGAAAAATGAACTGTTTAAATATGGCATTCTTATTTTTTCTTTTTTAGTTATCTCATATTTATTCATTCATTCAACCAACAGTTATGTGTCAGTGCACTGTTACTGTGGTTAAAATATATTTTTATTGGTAACATATCACACATATTCTGGTTTTGAAGAATCTAATATAGGTAAAGTATTCTAGGAGAAAAACAAAACAACACTAAGCAGGTAACCTTAAGTAGTAATGGATCAATCAGATCTGGTCTTTTGTCCTCTGTTTAAGGTTGTTGAGAATCTGATACATGAATTATTGAATTTATGTTGTGTTTCAATCTACATGTAACATTAGGTTGAAAGCATTTTAAAAGTATTATGTTACTGGAGAAAGCCATCATTGGTTATTCAACTCATTTTCAACAGAAGGGAAAAAAAACTTTTGTGTTAAGAACTAAATCAAATGAAGTCTCCTCATAATATTTTCTTTATTATTTCAGAAAGTAAATATTTGAACTTTAAAAAGCTAACTAAGTACATTCTAAGAACTGATAATTTTTTTTTAATGAAGTTACTGGCAACAACAAAATCTTGTGAATCTTTTTTCTCCTGCTTATTTTAAAATAACACTGAAAATTCTTTGTAGAGAGCACAACATATACTATACAAATAACAAAATCACCCAATCTCTTTATTTTTACATTCTTTTATTTATTATTCCAAGTATATAATGAAATATATGTATTTTCTTATAGAAGTAGTATCTCTGCTTTTATACTTTTTTCAACAAAATAATACAATGTGAACATTACCCATAATCACAATTATACCTCCATAACATCATTTTAAATGTAGACACAGTATTCCATTATTTACTATATCGTTCTTCCTAGATATTTAGATGGTTCCCAAATTGTCACTTTATGCAACAAGCACATTGCAGTAAACATACTTGATGCATAAATGTTAGGTGACAATTTTATGTCCTTTTGACCCATTCCTAGCAGTGAATTTTGTGGACCAAAGAATATAATCATTTTTAAAGATTTTGACCTATATTCAAATTCCTATATTAAAGGTTGCATCAATTTGCATATTTTCCTGTATATTTGGCAACATTAGATGTTAACATGGAAAGAAAAGGTAATCAACTGAAATAGATTAAACACAATTTTACTTTCTTATCTTTGAGACACTTTAAGAATTACCAGAAAAAATCAACATAAAACTTTATGCTTTAACTTAACAGTTACAACCACAATCAACAAACAAATCAAAAAGTTTTGTGTATTTGTTCTGATCACACTGAAAAATGAGACCCTCCTGGTTGGAGCAGCACAACTGAAATTCAAAGAAACATTGAAATAATGAAACCAAAAGATAAACCTGATGAAACTACATTTCAAAGGTGAGGCACAATGAAAAAGGGATTCCACATATCACTAAATGAGTACTTGGAGAGTTTCGGGCTTGGCCATGGGTTTTCTGACCCACTGAACATTAAAAACTTGGTGGTAGTGGTGGGGGGGTGGAATTTGGGGGTGGGGGAGAGATGTGCCCCATGGCAAGGAAATACAAATTATGTGAGAGGGATTTGAGCCAACCAGAATAATTTGGAGATTCACTACTACAGCTCCACCCCACAATAAAATTTGATGCATGGAAGATAATTGAGAATTAGGAAGAAATTGACACAAAACTAATGTATAGATACTGTAAAAGAACATGCAAAACCATAGAGAGGTAAAAAAGAAGAAAGTGAAAAACATATTGAGTATTAAAATCATTTGTCACCCTCGTCTCTTTATACAAATTCTTATTTTTAAAATCTTTTAATTTGTTTTAGAGTTTAAAGTATAATAAGCCATTCTGATTCCTCTAAATACATATTACTTTTAGATACAAGAAGACATTTCTCAGTAATAGAGAGTGAATTTTAGCTGGGCTCTAAATATGAAGTCCTAGGAAAGAGTAAATGCAAGTCAAATTTCTAATTTCACAAATTTAACTAATTATCTAACAGGTTTCTCTGATCTATGGTACCATTTTCTGAACCAGTCTCTTACTTTTCTTATTTCTTTTTTTTTTGTCTTATGCTCTCTACTTGTCTCTAAGCTTACAGTAAGAATCTCAAAACTTGGGATATTTTACTGAAGATAGCGCCAGTTCTTTTAGGGTTCTTTCTGTACCAGGATAAAATGTATTCCATTAATGTCAGTATCAGGAAAATAAGTTTCTTTCTTTAGGCATCAGTAGACTGTAGTTGAGCCTTTTTCTATGTTTTCATCTCTTCTGGACTGAGAAATCAAAAGACTGACACAGTTTAATACACATACGGAGAAACACAAAAACATGTCACTAGATTTAGTGCAAGATGTAGATATTTTCCAGTAAATATAAAAGCTGATTTCTTTCAAGTTAGTGTGTAAATATAACTGATGTCATCACTCTGGTAGCTCCACATTTATTTCACACTACTCAAGCTGTATCCAAGAATACAGTGAAACTTTTCAGGGCAAGGATCCTATCTATCTCACTCATTTTTAAATTTCTGTGCCTTGCAAATTGTGGGGCATAAAGTAGATGCTTGCCTTAGTCATAACAAAATATCAGGTTGCCATAGCAAAATATCATAGACTGAGTAACTTAAACAATAGGCATTTATTTTTCATAGTTCTGGAGGCTGGAAAGTGTGACATCAGGGTGCCAGCACAGTTGGGTTCTGCTAGAGAACTTCTTCCTGGCTTTCACAAGGCTGTCTTCTTGCTATATCCTCATATGTTGGAGAGAGAGCTCTGGTGTCTCTTCTTCCCAGCATGGGGGCTCCACCTTTATGACCTCATCTGAGCCTAATTACCTCTCAAAGGCCCTACCTCCTAACACCATCACACTGGGGGGTGAGGCCTTCAACAGATGAATTTTGGGGAGGACACAATCAGTCCCTAACAGTGTTTAAACATATTTGTCAAATAAAAGTGGATTAAAATAAAGTATCAAGGGCAGGAGTGATAAATCTTACCATGTCCATACAGATAGGTCAAGCATAGCAAATTGGTCAAATGCTGGGTCCCATTTGACTCAGCTCTGTACTAGTACAATTAATATATTGATCTCAGATATAATAATGTCTTATGTGAATTTTTTAATTCCCATATAAAGATGTTGACACTTTATTGTACATATAATTTTAATGGAAGCTTCCATTAAAGACTTCATAAAGATCCTTCCATAAATATTCCAAGGATCTTCTCTCCATTTTTCACTTAATTTTTCTATATGCTCTTAATCTTGCTAGAAATCTACAAGTAATTTTTTTCATGGAAGAGAGACAATGCTTATTGAGTATTAATTCTGAAACCTGTGCATATTTTCTTCCAAATACTTTGTGTAATGGACTTTGCAATCCTGTTTTATGGTTGACTAATCTATTTGTTCCAAAATATAAAAATGTCTGTGCCACTCTTTCAATTCCTACTGTATAGATGTTAGTACTATATTGTGGGTAGAATTTTAATGGAAGCCAGAATTTTTGCCTTATGCTTCACAATACACGGAGTCCCCAAAGTACAGTCTTTATTCCCTTCTTCACTTTCACCATAAAGGCCCTTAACTTTCTCCACTGACTTTTGCCAACTGGTAATTTCATGACCACTTTTTCCCCTTTCTGAGAAGTTTTGAGAATTAGACAATGATATATCATGAAGCTGGAGAGGCAGTAGAATTTGGGTGTAATTAAGCAAGCCCTTGGAAATTTTTGCCTAATACCAAATTGGACCAGTAAAATCAAATCAAATAATTTATTCTTCCTCCTCTTTCTTTAGCCAAAATATGATTTCTCCCTCAATTCAATTTTACTACAACTAGTAACATAAGTAGACTGTACGATTTCTAATAAATAGGACTTGTGGGAAGTTATATATCCAATCACCAGTTATATAACTTTCTTGCTATAAGGAATATCTTCTAAGTTTGAAACAGTGTTCAAATAACCATTTAGAGGAGAGAAAATATGAAGTCTGCTGGTAGCATGGTTCCAATTTACGGTATGGAATAAATACAGCTATTTACATGTCCTTTGCTCTCTGTTATACAAACACTAGAGAAAGGAATAATTTATAGACTCCTGCTTCCCTGGAAAGGCTGTAGTATAAGCTCAGCGTCTCCTAATACACATTTAAAAAAATGGTTTAGTCTGTAAAGAAGTTAGTAATGGACAGATCAAAAAGCAAACCCAGATTTATTTGTTATTCACTGGATAAACTATCATCATGTCAGCAAAATTTTCAATAACTATCTATGCACATAATGTTGACCTTGTTCTTGTGATAAGAACGGTTTAAATTGTGAAGGAAGTTTGAGGAAATCTTAGGGTCACTTCTCTTAACTTTAGAAATAATTGCAGAGAATTCTGAACAGAAATCTAATTTTCCGAGCTGCAGATATTCTTAACATGTTTTCATTTAGCAGCCCTGCCCTAGTTTCTTTTAATAAAGAATAGCGAGTCCATGTTATTTAAGGTGTCATATATTAATTGGTTATGAGAAATGCTCAGCGACTTCTTTGAGACTTGACAGTTGCCTTGCATAGCAAGCACAGCCCTGTTTTACTTGCTGCACTCAATTAAAATCTGGGTCTGCTGAGCAGTTTCTAGGTAGAGACCCAGTCTGATAGCTAATCATTAGTTCGTATCCTAATGACACAAAAACATTCCTGAAGACATTTAATTTTTAGCGCCAGAGGTTTTCTTGATAAAAGATTTTTTAAAAAAAAATAGCTAATAAAGTCTTACTTTAAAGTCTTACTTTAAAAATCAGAAATGGCATCACTGCCTGGTAAAATAAAGGAACAGCCACTGAAAGGAGAAGAAAAATAATGGTTGTTGCCATCACTTGACAATGTATTTAAAGTGCTACTTTGTACAATAAGAATTTCTTAGACACTCAGGAAGGAAGTAAGATGGTAGAGCTAAAATTATTAGGCCAAATTATGCTTAGTTTTTCAGCTCGTTTTAGAGGTGTGTCTGCATGTTTATTACTGAAAGTGTGACTTTCTTCATCAAGACTTGTTCCCATTATATGCTGAATCAGAAAGAGCAAATATTTTCTCCAAAGGAAAGTTTAAAAATTTCTCTCATGATATTATGAAACCAGTGGCTCAAGGAAAAGACCCATCCTTTAAATTTAGAAATGCTTTGAAAATAGTATTAACTCCAAGCCATTCTGATGTAATCTCTTAGTGACTAGATGTCAACTCTTTACATTATGCAACATGCAGCACCCCAGTTTTTGTCCATTTTTACTCTACCATGAAATTAATGGGCTAAACAAAAAATACTATCACCCACCTCTAAAACAATATGTCATTTTATCAGTGGGCTAAATTTTATCTTTGAGGTTTGCATAAAATGTACTCACTCTGTAGATTCATGAAAAAATATAATTGGAAACATTTACAAATTTCTTTCCTGGCACTCCTCAGATCCTGGCATCTGTGCTGCTTCTCTCTGTCCCTTCACAGCCAAGCTTTCTTTTAAAAATTATCTTGTGCTAATGCTCTGTATTTCTTTAAGCCCATTTGTGCCTTCCTTCTTCAATCTAACATCTCTTCCTGTACCTACTTAAACCACTCTCATTTAAGTCACCAATAGCCTCCAGATAGCTAGATCCAAAGGACATTTTTATATCTTTATTTTATTGCACTCTGTGGGTTTTGATAATGTTGACAACTTGCCACCACCTTAAATTTTCTTTTCGCTTAGCTAGTGTGACAAGATTTATTCTCATTTTGGAGGTCTGTGTTTAAATGTCACCTCAGAGGCTTTCTCTGGCCACCCTGTTTAGAATAATCTCCTGTCTAGATCCAAGCCCTGTTTTATTTTCTTCACATTACATATAACTAACTGAAGTTATGTTGTGTACTTGTCTCCTTGACTATTGTATATGTTCATCCTACGTTCTAAGCTTCATGAGAGCAAAGACTGTTCTCTTTGCCACTAACCCTCATACGTATAACAGTGCCTTCCACACACAGAAAGGAAGCTTAATGACGGATAAACATGAGTGAATGAATACTGGGTCCCAGACCCTTAAAGCTAACTGGATATTTTCACTTAGATGCTTTGCAAGTACCTCAAAGTCAAGATTTTAGAACTTAATTCTTTCCTCCCAAACATGATCTTTGAATGCTTCTTGTATATCTGAATTCCTTCATTCCATCACCCTTTGCATCTAAAAGGTAGACAGGATTTGGGGGTGATAATTCTGTAATTTTCTTGAGTTGTTTTTCTCTTATTTATTTCTATTTCTTCTGTTCTTAGTTCAAACACTCCCACCTACTGCAATAGGCTTCTAACTGGTCTATTGTCCCCAGTCTTGACTCCATTCAATCTATCCTCTACATTTTTACCTGCACACTTTCCAAAATGTAAACCTCCTCATTTTCATCCTTAGGTAGAAATCTTTCAATATTTCACTAGGCTTCAACAACAAAGCGGCACTTCTTTGCTTAGCCTTGTGAGCATCTTCATGACCTCTAGTCTCACCCTTTACCTCTCTCCTCCATGTTGTCTTCATGCTATAAAGGTACTTCCAGTGACCTAATTGCAAAATGCTCTTTTATTACTCCCTGCCTTCATATATACTGTTCTCTCACGTTAATACTCCTTCTCATTATTCTCCAATTCTTCTAGCTATTAATCACTCATTCTTTAACAACAACACTTATTGAGTACCTACTACATGCCAAGCATTGTGCTAGGTGCAGAAAGTATAGCATTGAGGAAGAGCTAGACATGGTCTGTCCCTTCCTGAAGTAATAGTGTGGTAGGGGAAGAGGCCATACGGTAGGGGTGGGGCTTGAGGAAGACAGAGGCATGCATTAAATTATTTTAGAAAAGGTCATTTCATATTAAAATTCTCAAGAAAATGTCTGTGTTACACTAAAACAAAGACACAGAGGGAAGAACATTAATTTAAATTGCATGTGTTACTTGGTATGAAAACAAAATCCATAAATATCTCTTTAAAAAACAATTCAACTTCTAATTGCTTCTTTCAATGGCTGGGTAGAATGTCACATTAAAGAATCAAGTGTTAGCATTTGGCTAACTTTTACTTTGATCTAGGTATACAAATAACAAAAACCAAATAGGATCCTTAACCTCGTGTGTGTGTGTGTGTGTGTGTGTGTGTGTGTGTGTGTGTGTGTGTGTGTGTGTGTGTGTGTGTGTGTGTATTGATATCTAGATAGATAGATAAAATTTAAATGTATATATATTATTTATATATATTATTTAAACCCATCAAGTATATTTCACCTGGGGATTATTGTTCATCATTTATACAGTGATAATTTATTAGATTAATCCAGATAATAGGCCAACATTGTTGTAATCATATAATTTATAAATGTAGTTATTAAAACAAAGATAATTATGTGAGTTAACTATATATTTTTGTACAACTCTCAAATTTGTAGAAATTATGTTCATTCACTCTCTTGTTTAGTCAACTGCAAACCAAGTTATATATTCTTGTTTTGGAAGCTTTAAAAGTAATATATTTTTGTTCCCAACAATATTACCCTCTTTCCAAATACTGTGTAAGGCACCAATAAATAAAAGCTTTAGAATAAGCAAATAAAATATATCACTGTTTTTATCCTGCAGGAACATTACAGTTCTGATTTGTGCATGTGTGCGTTGAACAATCCATCCTTCTCCCACAAGCTTCATTTTGAACTAAAGCCTGACTGATTCTTGCAATAAGAAAAATCTATACAACAAATAAATGGAAATATTTACAGAGCTCAAAATAGCTTTTTTTTTTTTTTAAATTTGTTTGGTTGCGTCGGGTCTTAGTTGCGGCAGGCGGGCTCCTTAGTTGCGGCTCTCAGATTCCTTAGTTGCAGATTGCTGGCTCCTTAGTTGTGGCATGTGAACTCTTAGTTGTGACTAAGAGGGATGTGGGATCTAGTTCCTGGACTAGGGTTAGAACCTGGGCCCCCTGCATTGGGAGCTCAGAGTCTTGACCACTGCACTGCACTGCACCATCAGGGAAGTCCCTAGAGAGCTTTTATAATAATCAGATATTTTGAGGAAAAGCAGGATTAAAACTTTTTTTAAAGTCACTTACCTATTTTTATACCGTATTCTCCATTCAGTTATAAATTTGCTATTTAATGAGTAGCTACTCTAAGGCTCAGTTCTTCCATCATGACTACTTTGGTTTGTAAATAACCAAAATGCAATTCAATTTTTTGATAAACACAGGAACTTATTGGCTTACATAACCTAGAAGTACTTGAATAGATGCAGGCATGACTGGATCCACTGGATAAACAACATTGTCAAAGTCCAGTGTCTCTTACCTCTCTACTCTCCTTTTCTTTATCTCATGTCCAGGCTTCATGGGTTCAATCCTTATCAAGCCCTGGCTTGAATCAACCTTATTACCAACATTGCCAGTTGGAAACGATGTACCTTCTCCCTAAGCGTTCCATAAGTGCACATTCCTGAACCCATCACTGGAATAGGGGGAGATAGCCAGGTAACATAAGCTGAAGTATAGAGCTGGGGTCAACTCCATAGGAGGTTTCTGCAATTTAAAAAAATAGGGTGTTTTCCCAGTAAGGAGAAGGATGTTTTTACAATAAAAAGGTTAAGTTGCTTAGGCAGCAAAAAGCAAGAGTCATCATCTAGACATGTAGCTCAAGGAATTTATACCTTAGTGAGAAAGAGCAATAGATTCATAATTATAATTTCCACCCAATTCCACAATTAAATTTAGCTTTTTACCAAATATTAGAATAAAATTATATCCAAAAATTTACCGATTCAATACTATATTCAAAGCAGTGCTCTAAGCATCTAGTGGAATCGATGAGGCATAAGTAAGACAGTCTCTGCAGTTAAGTTTATCTGTTTTAGGGGATGTGGCTAGATTTCATGTAAATAAATAGATGGTAGATAGATAGACAGTAGATAGACTGAAACTGCAGCAAAGTATAAAACAAAGTAGAAATCAATCAAAATGTATGAGATTAATTCCTCCTCTCTTTTACTAGTTATATGACTTTGAGCAATGCAACTCATATCTCTAGGCTCTTTTGTTTACCTACATAATGGAAATACTATTTTCTATGTATCTCATACTCTTATGGGAATTAAAAATGATAAAATATCTGAAAATTCTCTTCCAGTAGTAAAACACTTTCCAAATAAGACTTTTAAAAAGTTTTACAACAAGTAAGTAAGAAGTTTATGCTACTTTGTACTAGTATCTTACTGTCATTACAGTTCAGTTATTTACTGTTGGTTTTAATGACTGCTTGGAGTTTCACAAATAATAGTAAACTGAAAATAAACCAGTATATGTCATTTAAAGTAATTGAGGTAATGTTAGGCATCAGTTTTCCTAAAAGCACTGAGGAAAAACTAAATTAGAAGTGGGAAATTAATTGAGGTATTTTTAACATCCCATGTAAGGGAAATAAGATATAGTTTTAAACATATTAATTGAGAAATGCCCATTTCAAAAGAAAGAGTATAATTAATGGGATACACACTGACAGAGTCTCAGCAGAAGTCAAGGAAACTTTAAATTATTGGCTATTTTGCGGTAAATGATTAAGGCACAGGTTGGCAAACTTTTCAACAAAGTGCCTGATAGTAATTATTTTAGCCTCAGGGTAACACAAGCTCCCTGTCTCAATATTCAACTCTACCAGAATAACACAAAGGCAGCACAGATAGTATGTACACAAATATGTGTGCCAGTAAAATTTCTACACAAACTATGGCCCAAGGGCAATAGTTTATAGACCCTTGGTGTAAAGCAACAGAATCATTAACATATCTAACTGGATATAAGCCAATTTTTTCCCTTCTAACATCTAGCATTTGTTAGCTTTTTTGCAAAAAGAAAAGTGGAAGGATTATAAAAAGTGTCTTATTATGACAAAATATCACTATAAATTATAATCTAGAGGTAGAAAATGTCCTAAAAGTCATTTTACAAGCCCCATTTTGATATGATTTATCTGAACCCTGAAATTGTATCCACAAAAATTACTCCATCTTCTATTTCATATTTACCCATCTCGTCACCACACAAAAAAAATAATGTCATTTCAGTTATCAGATACAAACCCAAATTCTTTATTCACTAGAGAATCATTCAAGATCAACTTCATAGCTTATAAATGAGCCAAAAAAACTTAACAGGCAAAGGTCTTGATGAACATGGGTTGCTCTTACAAGTAGAAAAGGCCAATCACCTATTATTAACTAAAAAGAGAAGGATACATGGTAATAGTGATGTGTGTGTCTGTGTGTATGTATGTATGAGAAAGTGTGATATATAAATACACATACACATATATATGGAAATTCATGAAAATAGTAGAAAATGTGGTAGCCATCTTTATTTTTTGGTTTTTTTAACTTGCCAAAACTATTTCACCATTTTTCTGGCAATAGTTCCCCCAGTTTTGAGGAATTATTCTTTTTCACTCAAGCCATGAGGGTTTCCCAGTTTCTACACATAGGCCTGAACACGTGGCCCGAGCTGAGCCAATAAGAGCCTCTGTTCCTTCCAGTCACAGTGGTTAGCTGAGAGTTGACGGAATCGATATGGCCCGTTCGAAACTTTCCCTGGAATTTTATGATTGAAGCTGGGAGAGAGTCTCTGTGTATCTTGCCAGAATTATGCTAGATGCTTATGGAAATATTCTCTAATAATACATTTATATATATGCATACAAAAGGATAAGCTTTTTTTAAACTAAAATAAGATCATGATATAACTATCCAATTTTCATGTAAAAATGTACACTTTTATTTGTAATTACATTGTGAGCTACCTTTATTAGTACCTAATTCATTTTCATAAGATATTTTATACACACACACACAAACTGACCTTCTAAAATAGTGTACCATATTTTTCTCAAATTTACATTTACAGGTATAAACAATGTTCATTTGTTTTTTACATTTATTTATGATGTTTTTCTCTGTAAAGACCTTTCAAACATTTTGTGTACTCAAATCCGCCAGTCATTTCATTTATGCTTTCTAGTTTTTGTGACTGGCTGAAAATGATCTATTACATCCAGAACTGTGAGAGAATAAATTTTTGCTGTTTTAAGACACCTAATTTGTGGTACTTTGTTGAGCTAAACCTAGGAAACTAATACAAATATTGACTACAGCTTTTATTATCAGAAAACGACTTCTTTAGGTTTCTAAAGATATTCTTTATCAAGTTTAGGAAATGTCCTGCTATTTCTCTTTTACATAAAGTTTGTATCATATTTCTTGAATATAATGATCTTTCAGCAGGTATCATTGATATGATTCTATTGTTATTTTCTCCTTTATTGTATTAATATTTAACAATACAACAACCTAAACAATTCTCCACCTCTCCCAGCATATACATGCTTTTGAAGCTCCTGACAGTAATAAGAGGAATCAGTTTCTCTATACTTGGAATTTCTGCTGTCTATATGCCTTACCTTGTCCAACAGAACAGGGCAAAGGCAACATTTTTCAATTCTGAGCCTAGGCCTCAAAAGAACTTGCATTCTTCCATGCTTCCTCTCGAAACCTGGCCACCACAGTCTGAGCAAGTTTGGGCTAGGCTGATGAATAATGGATTCTGCCCGAGCCCAAAACAGCCAACTACCCATTGAGTAAATGAGGTTATCAACTGCTAGCTAACCACAGAGGCATGAGTGAGTCTAGCCAAAGTCAGCCAAGCCTGGCCCGGACCAAGAGCACTGCCTAGCTGACCCAAGGACTCAAGGACTCAAGAGGAACAATTAATGGTTGTAGTTTGGGGCAGCTAAGACTTGGAGTGATTTGTTATGCAGCAATAATATAACTAAGAATAAATACATATAATAAACATAAATGACCATGTAAGATATATGTATCTATATAAACTGTATTAACAATATAAAATAAACAACTGATATAAAGTTTATCAGTAGATTTTATAAAATTAAAGCATCCTTGATTTCTTATTAAAGAAATGGTCATAGTATAGAATTATAATAGAACAGTACTAGATTCAGTTACTAATGTTTTATTTAGAATTTTGAATTTCTGTTCCAGAATAAAAGGCCTTGTATTTCCAGTAATTAAAATATTTTAAAATGATATTAAAATTCAAATAATACTGAAAGTGATAAATGCATCCTTTATGAGTCAGTAAAAGATATTGTTACAACTGCCAAATATAACCTTTATCATTTGCTGAATCCTCATATGCAAGGGACCTTATGTCATTTTTCTATTCAATAATCTATACATAAGATTATTAATCTCAAATTTACTGTAAGGACTGAAGCTCAAATAAATCAAGTAGCTTGTCCTAGATCAAGCTATTGGTAAGTGTTGCAATTAGGTTTAAACTCTTATGTGAATAATCCCCAAACTTAATTTCTGGACCACTTTGAGGAGGTCTGAAGAACAAAGGAAGATCAGAGGAGGTAAACTGGGATGGCTTTACATCTGCATCATAATTTACCCTGAAAATCAAATCTCCTCCTCAATATTTTCAATACTCAAGAGGTAATATTATACCCCCTTTTCTCTAATTTGGGATCCACAGTTACTTTGTATAAACATGCTTAATATTTATTTTAATACTTAATTTAACTGGATTGTCACTGTTAGAAGAAATATGTGGGCTCATAAAAATGTTTAGAATTTGTAAGACACACTACCTAGCCTTTTCCAAGTCCATGTATATGTTTTGAATAACACCCAACATAAAAATAAAGTTGGTGAGTATAAGCTTTCTACTAAAGTCAGTAAATATTCACAGTATTAACACATGATTCCATAAGGCCATGAATAATTAAATCTTAATGGGATATTGTATATAAAATGATAAAATATGACAGTAAGAAAAGTAAGCTACTGTTATGATTGATATTAAAAACTGTGAATAATAAATGCATGCAGAATTCTCTGTTCTAGAAAGAGGCACAATATAGTTGACCTCATGGGATCTATAGGTTGAAATCATGAGCAATCGTATAAATAGCATATGTTAGTGCCAAAGAAGGGATTCAGGTTGTAAATCCTATGTGAGAAGGCAGTGATTATTCTGGGCTATGATAGATGGGATGGTGGGATAATTATAGAAGAGGTGGGATTTGAGCTGAATCTCTGAAAAAGTTAGAACTTAGAGAAGCAGAGAAGGCCATAAGGATATCTTGTTAGGGGAAATGACAGAAGTCATAAATGACAAATATCTCTGATACTCCTGTCCCCACTCCAGAGCCCATGGCACACATTACTAAAGATCTGTAGCTTTTTCCTCTTCCTGAGTTGAGGCAGTCTCAGAATGCCCATCAATAGACAGCTGCCAATCAGAGATGGCACACAGAGAAAATTTTCTGTCAATCCATGATGGGTAAAAAAATTATGTGAGGAGTAAAATAAACAAAAGTATATATATTTGACTGAAACAGGAAGAGTTAAGGAGAGTACTAATTGGAAAGTTTATAAGAACTGTAATTGGTGGCTAGAAGTTTGGATTTTTCTTATGGAGAATGATTAAAAACTTAAGCAAAAAAGTAAATGAGGAAGCAATTGAGGACAGAGAAACCAGAGGAGGATTGTTAGAGTGACCTTATAATGAGCAAAGGAAGCAAAATAGCATTAATGAAAAAGATACAGAAATAAGATGCCTAGAGCAGAAGCAAGAAGAGCTACAGTCCTGCAGCCTGTGGAACAAAAACCACATTCACAGAAAGACAGACAAAATGAAAAGTCAGAGGACTATGTACCAGATGAAGGAACAAGGGAGTGGCACAATATAGCCAAAGTGATGAAAGGGAAGAACCTACAACCAAGATTACTCTACCTGGCAAGGATCTCATTCAGATTCAATGGAGAAATCAAAAGCTTTACAGACAAGCAAAAGCTAAGAGAATTCAGCACCACCAAACCAGCTCTACAACAAATGCTAAAGGAACTTCTCTAAGTGGGAAACACAAGAGAAGAAAAGGACCTACCAAAAAACCCACAAAACAATTAAGAAAATGGTAATAGGAAAATACTTATCGTGAGTGGATTAAATGCTCCAACCAAAAGACACAGGCTCACTGAATGGATACAAAAATAAGACCTATATGTATGCTGTCTACAAGAGACCCACTTCAGACCTAGGGACACATACAGACTGAAAGGAAGGGGATGGGAAAAGATATTCCATGCAAATGGAAATCAAAAGAGGCTGGAGTAGCAGTACTCGTACCAGATAAAGTAGACTTTAAAATAATGTTACAAGAGACAAGGAAGGACACTACATAAAGACCAAGGGATCAATCCAAGAAGAAGATGTAACAATTATAAATATATATGCACCCAACATAGGAGTACCTCAATACATAAGGCAAATGCTAACAGCTATAAAAGAGCAAATCAACGGTAACACAGTAACAGTGGGGGACTTTAACACATCACTTACACCAATGGACAGATCATCCAGACAGAAAATTAATAAGGAAACACAAGCTTTAAATGACACAATACACCAGAGAGATTTAATTGATATTTATAGGACATTCCATCCAAAAACAGCTGATTACACTTTCTTCTCAAGGGCACATGGAACATTCTCCAGGATAGATCACATCTTGGGTCACAAATTAAGCCTCAGTAAATTTAAGAAAATTGAAATCATATCAATCATCTTTTCCTACCATAACACTATGAGATTAGAAATCAATTACAGGGAAAAAAACGTAAAAAGCACAAACACATGGAGGCTAAATAATACGTTACTAAATAACCAAGATATCACTGAAGAAATCAAAGAGGAAATTAAAAAATACCTAGAGACAAATGACAACAAAAACACGATGATCCAAAACCTATGGGATGCAGCAAAAGTAGTTCTAAGAGGGACGTTTATAGCAATACAAGCCTACCTCAAGAAGAATCTCAAATAAACAATCTAACCTTACACGTAAAGGAACAAGAGAAAGACAAAAAAACAAAACCCAAAGTGAGTAGAAGGAAAGAAATCATAAAGATCAGAGCAGAAATAAATGAAATAGAAACAAAGAAAGCAATAGCAAATATGAATAAAACTAAAAGCTGGTTCTTTGAGAAGATAAACAAAATTGATATACCATTAGCCAGACTCATCAAGAAAAAAACGGAGAGGACTCAAATCAATAAAATTAGAAATGAAAAAGGAGAAGTTACAACAGACATCACAGAAATACAAAGCAACATAAGAGACTACTACAAGCAACTCTATGCCAATAAAGTGGACAACCTGGAAGAAATGGACAAATTCTTAGAAAGGTATAACCTTCCAAGACTGAGGAAGAAACAAAGTATGAACAGACCAATCACAAGTAGTGAAATTGAAGCTGTGACTAAAAATCTTCCAACAAACAAAAATCCAGGACCAGATGGCTTCACAGGTGAATTCTATCAAACATTTAGAGAAGAGCCAACATCCATCCTTCTCAAACTCTTCCCAAAAATTGCAGAGGAAGGGAACACCCCCAAACTCATTCTACAAGGCCAGCATCACCCTGATACCAAAACCAGACAAAGATACTACAAAAAAAGAAAATTACAGACCAATATCACTGACGAATATAGATGCAAAAATCTTCAACAAAATACCAGCAAACAGAATCCAACAACACACTAAAATGATCATACACCATGATCAAGTGGGATTTATCCCAGGGTTGCCAGGATTCTTCAATATACACAAATCAATCAATATGATATGCCACATTAACAAACTGAAGAATAAAAACCATATTATCATCTCAATAGATGCAGAAAAAGCTTCTGACAAAATTCGACACTGATTTATGATAAAAACTCTCCAGAAAGTGGGCATAGAGGGAACCTATCTCAACATAATAAAGGCCATATATGACAAACCCACAGCAAACATCATTCTCAGTGGTGAAAAACTGAAAGCATTTCCTCTAAGATCAGGAACAAGACAAGGATGCCCTCTCTTGCCACTCTTATTCAACATAGTTTTGGAAGTCCTAGCCATGGCAATCAGAGAAGCAAAAGAAATAAAAGGAATACAAATTGGAAAAGAAGAAGTAAAACTGTCACTGTTTGCAGATGACATGATACTATACATAGAGAATCCTAAAGATGCCACCAGGAAACTACTAGAGCTAATCAATGAATTTGGTAAAGTTGCAGGATACAAAATTAATGCACAGAAATCTCTGGCATTCCTATACACTAACAATGAAAGATCAGAAAGAGAAATTAAGGTACACTCCCATTCACCATTGCAACAAAAGGAATAAAATACCTAGGAATAAACCTACCTAAGGAGGTAAAAGACCTGTACTCAGAAAAGTATAAGACACTGATGAAAGAAATCAAAGATGACACAAACAGATGGAGAGATATACCATGTTCTTGGATTGGAAGAATCAATATTGTGAAAATGACTATAATACCCAAAGCAATCTACAGATTCAATGCAATCCCTATCAAATTACCAATGGCATTTTTTACAGAACTAGAACAAAAAATCTTAAAATTTTTATGGAGACTAAAAAGACCCCAAATAGTCAAAGCCAACTTGAGGGAAAAGAACAGAACTGGAGGATTCAGACTCCCTGACTTCAGAGTATACTACAAAGCTACAGTAATCAAGACAATATGGTACTGGCACAAAAACAGAAATATAGATCAACGGAACAGGATAGAAAGCCCAGAGATAAACCCATGCACCTATGGTCAACTAATCTACGACAAAGGAGGCAAGGATATACAATGGAGAAAAGACAGTTTCTTCAGTAAGTGGTGATGGGAAAACTGGACAGCTACATGTACAAGAATGAAGTTAGAACACTCCCTATCACAATACACAAAAATAAACTCAAAATGGATTAAAGACCAAAATGTAAGACCAGACACTATAAAACTCTTAGAGGAAAACATATGAAGAACACTCTTTGACGTAAATCACAGCAAGATCTTTTTTGACCACCTCCTAGAGTAATGGAAATAAAATCAAAAATAAACAAATGGCACCTAAAGAAACTTAAAAGCTTTTGCACAGCAAAGGAGACTATAAACAAGACGAAAAGACAATGTTTAGAATGGGAGAAAATATTTGCCAATGAATCAACGGGCAAAGGATTAATCTCCAAAATATATAAACAGCTCATGCAGCTCAATATTAAAAAAACAAACAACCCAATCAAAAAATGGGCAGAAGACCTAAACAGACATTTCACCTAAGACATACAGACGGCCAAGAGGCACATGAAAAGCTGCTCAACATCACTGATTATTAGAGAAATACAAATCAAAACTACAATGAGGTATCACCTCACACCAGTTAGAATGGGCATGATCATAAAATCTACAAACAACAGGGCTTCCCTGGTGGCGCAGTGGTTGAGGGTCCACCTGCCGATGCAGGGGACACGGGTTCATGCCCCCGTCTGGGAAGATCCCACATGCCGCGGAGTGGCTGAGCCCATGAGCCATGGCCGCTGAGCCTGTGCGTCCAGAGCCTGTGCTCCACAACGGGAGAGGCCACAACAGTGAGAGGCCCACGTACCGCAAAAAAAAAAAAAAAAAGAGAAATCTACAGACAACAAATGCTGGAGAGGGTGTGGAGAAAAGGGAACCCTCTTGCACTGTTGGTGGGAATGTAAATTGATACAGCCACTATGGAGAACAGTATGGAGGTTCCTTAAGAAACTAAACATAGAATTACCATATGACCCAGCAATCCCACTACTGGGCATATACCCAGAGAAAACCATAATTCAAAAAGACACATTCCCTCTAGTATTCACTGCAGCATTATTTACAATAGCCAGGTCATGGAAGCCCACTGACAGACGAATGGATAAAGAGGAGGTGGTACATATATACAATGGAATATTACTCAGCCATAAAAAGGAATGAAATTGGGTCATTTGTAGAGATGTGGATGGACCTAGAGACTGTCATACAGAGTGAAGTAGTCAGAAAGATAGGAACAAATATAGTATATTAACACATATATGTGGAATCTAGAAAAATGGTACAGATGAACCAGTCTGCAAGGCAGAAATAGAGATACAGATGTAGAGAACAAACGTGTAGACACCAAGAGGGGAAAGCGGCGAGGGGCGGCGTGGGGGGTGAAGTGGGAGATTGGGATTGACATGTACACCCTAATTTGTATAAAATAGATAACTAATAACCTGCTGTTTAAAAATAAATAAAATTAAGTTAAAAAAAAGAAAATGCCTAATAAAGAAATTACTGTCAGGCATTAAGATTAATTTATATGAACAAAAGGATAGAATCAGTTAAGATTTATTGAATTCTTACTATATCCAAGATTTATGATAAATATTTTAAATGTGTTATCTCATTTGACCATCATAATATCCAATGAGATAGGGATCTTTCCATCTCCATTTCACAAAAGAAGAAACTGAGCCACGTAGATGCTAAGAACCTTGACACATTTTGAAAACTAAATAAAATATTGTGTCTATTTAACTGGTTTTGGTTTCAGAGTAATCTTTAATTTGACTTTAGTTCTCAGTTTAATCTTACATAGCTCTGATCTCTCTGTTGAGGTCTATAGACTCCTGCTTTGTGAATGTTTAAAATAGTCTCCTCCAATAAAAGAATGTGGAATTTGCTCAATTTCAGATTTTTCTCTCAACAAAAAAGTCAATTACACTTGGGAGAAATTACATTTGAATTAAAAAATACAACATATAACCACAGTTGGATATATTTGTAATATATTCTTGTCATCTACATTGTAAGATTCATTATATCTTTTAAAATTATTTTGTTTTTCCTTATGGGCCACAAACTCAAAAAATAGCTAAATATTTTATGTGCCTACTAAGTACCAGGCACTGGACTAAGCACTTTGCACATATAATTTCTCTTAAGCTTCACATACTTTAATCAGGTGAGTAGATATACTTGCTGCCATTACACAGATAAAGAAAATGAAGCCTAGAGGGTTTAAATAACTTACCTAAGGTGAAACAGCAAAGCCAGGATCAAATTTAGATTCTATGGCTACAAAACACAAAGTGTATTTCAGGGAACTAAATTCTATCTTTCTTCACAAAATTATACTGTGCCTAATATACACTAGAGCACACTGAGTGCTTAATTCATTTTGACAAATCTACCTCTTCTTAAAACCAGAGACACTAAGAAAAGACTAAGAAACCCAGCATTTAGTGGGCAGTTTATATATTCTGGGCTCCATGATAAGCACTCTAGGCATGTGATAACACTCATTCCTTCTTTGATTCCACGTTATGTATTAAGCATTGTTCTGAGGGCTAGGGAAGCAGCAGAGAATAAAATGGATGAAGTCCATGCTATCTCATGAAGAAAAGGAAATAGATGCACACATACACAACAATCCTTGTTTCTCACTGTTGTGGTATACGTGGATTTCAAATGGCAAGGTACAGTTAAATAACTGCAGTCGCACAATAAAATGATTGAAATTTCATTTGCCAAAGACAAGGTTAGGGTTAGGGTTACAGTGAGTAAACTCAAAAACTTCATTGCTAGCTCTTCAGTCCACAAATTACTCCATAATTCATAGATGCACAGACGGGTGACCAATCACATGGCTTCTTTCAGAATTTGTTGGTGATCAGTCACAGCACATTTTATATTAATTATACATACTGATAGCAAAACGTTGTTATCTACTGACATTTGATAGGAAAGCTGCTGTCTCCTTGTCTCCCAGTGATATATCTAAGGGATACTGTACAATTGTAGATTAAAAAAAGAAGTAACTGGCCAACAAAGATGAAAGGGCCGCCAAGAAACGAAAGTGAGTGTGGCTGGGCAGGAAAGGTATCTCTTTAGGAGCCATAAAATTGCCCTTTGAGTTAAGTTCTAGCACCCCCCCACACATCCATTTTATACGTGAGTAAACCAAGACCAAGAAACAGTGAAGTACTGAGCCACGGTCACGCAGATGTCAAGTGCCAGGCTTGAAATCAGACTCATGTTTATCTGAATATTTAGTCCATATCCTTTTCAATATACTGAGTATCTTTCCCAAGGGACTTTTATGTGTGTGAAGTTTGAATGCATATTTAATATGACATATATCTTAAACAATTTTAGTTGATAGACTGTAGTACAGCTACAGTCTGTAGTTAATACGGTCTGTATTTAGTACAGCTAAAATAATTCATATCCAAGTTTTGCTGATTGAGAGGCCCATACTGTGCAATAAACCTGGCTTTTCTAGTCTGGATAAATGAGTCTTTTGGCAGCTCACTGCTGACACCATTTCAGGTTTTCCTTAGTCCATTTTTTGGCCAAATATTGGCATGCTACCATAGGACAAGAAAGAGTACTTGCTTAAGCTAACACATGTCCCAGAATTTTCCATTTAGAAAGAAAGGAAAATCATACAGCCATACAACTTCACAAAGGAGACTGACTGTAGATAGTAGTGTAAGAACTTTGAGCGATGTGGATGGAGATGCACTATGATTTCAGAATATTGCTTTTTCCTGGTGGGAAAATCAAAATTTGATAAAGATCTCTAAGTTTAGAGAACAAAAATTGGTCTTTGATTTCTTTGCACTTAATGGTCTTTAATTCCCTTGCATTTAAAAGTCTTTAGCAATCATGCAATCATCAGAACACTTCAGCAACTTCCTAACTAGGAAATGTAACACCTACTTATGCTACTGTTAGCGTCAGTAATTCAAAGAATGCAAAGTCAATAGCAATTAGGGAAAAAAACCTTTGAGAAAGGGAAAGACAGCTATAAAACACCTAATTGTTTCTCTTAAAATCTACTCTCTTGGTACCTCCAAAAGCTAATGAAATGTCATTTCCCCATGACAAGTATCCCACAGGTCTTTCTCTTCTTGGTTAGGAAAAAAGGCATATTGTGACAACATATGTAATACCCTTCATTATTAAAACTTGCATTATTCTAATGTTTTTGACTTATAATTAATGTGTAAGTGATTCCAGAAGCTTAACTTCTACACCCTATTTGTTGCTTAGCAACAATCAAGCTGAGTGAAACACTGCTAGGGTATAGACTATGGGTCATGATGGGGAAAACTGCTTGGAAATTATTGAGTTAGGATTGCTCTCTCTGGAGTCCTTTAAGCATTGTCTCTGTATAATTTAGTTGAAGCAAACTAGCTTTGGTAATGGAAAATCCTAGATAAATGTGAAAACAGCTCTATTGTAGACTTTTTACTACAATAAATATGACAGTTATTTTTCAAGAATACAGTGAATTCCACTGTCTCTAAGGATTTCTTGCTTAAAAATAAAAACCAGTTTTAATTGTCCTCATTGGTGCAAAGACAATGTTTCTGTTCTTTCCTTGAATCTCAGTGGAATCAACAGGTGTAACTCTCTGGGCATTCTGTATGGTCACAGGAGCATTCCTGTGTCTAGTCTACATGTGCAAAGTGAAGTAGGGGATTGTTATAAACTGAATGTTTGTGTCCCCTAACATTCATATGTTGAAATCTAATCCACAATGCAATGGTATATGAAGGGTGGGACCTCTGGGAGGTGATTAGGTCATGGGGGTGGAGTTCTCATGAATGGGACTAATGCTGTCCAGGAGGAAGAAATTTTCCTCTAACTTTCTAGGTTCTTCTGGCTGGTCTAAGAATTAAATTGGCCTGAGACTGATTAATAGGAGGAAAACAAACAAAAGTGTAATAAAATGTATACATGGGAGAGACCCAGGTAAACTGAGTAATTTGCCAAAATGGCCAAAGTCCTCAATTTAAGTACCATCTTCAGCTAAAAAGCAAAAGAGAATGTTGGGTGTATTGCGTTGGAACTTCAAAGGGAAGGAAGACAATTCACATAGAGATGGAGGAATAAATGTTTGGTAAAAACTGTTTGCTGGACCATGTAGAGACAGTGGGGCAACAGAGTGGACTTTGAACATTAAGCCCTGCAGAGTCCCTCCCACCACACTTAGCCCATATTCTTTGAAGATATCTCTGGTGATAGCTCTATTCAGGGAACAGGCCCTTTATCTAAATTCTTTTAGGCAGTTCAGGGGAGGTAACAAGAAAAACTTTTTGACTCTTCTGTTTCTTAAAAATAATCAGCCTAAATTAAACTTCATGCCAAAGAGAGACGTTTTGAGGTGGCAAAGTTTGCTTCCCTACAGTGCCCTTATAAAAGAGACCCCAGAGCACTCACTAGCTTGCTCCTTCTGCTGTGTGGGAACACAGCAAAAAGACTGTCATCTGTGAACCAGAAGCTGGGCTCTCACTAGACTCTAAATGTGCCGGCATCTTGAATTTGGACCTCTCAGCCTTCAGAACTATGAGAAATAAATTTCTGTTGTTTACAGGCTACTCAGTCTATGGGATTTTATTATGGCAGCCCAAACTGACTAACACAGGGAAGGAGCCAGTTATTCAAAAGAATTCAGGTCCAAATCTCTTCCAATAAATCACAAAGAAAATAAAGGCAAATGTATGGGGTTTTACTGAGCTAAAATTGTATAATAATCATGTGGATGTGTACACAACTTTCATGACTATTTTGAGACCTAACCATCTCAAATACTACCTTTGATAGCCTAAAGGCTCGATAGAGAATTTTGATCTGAATGAAGACTAAGGTCAAATAGCTATAAGGTTACATGACTCTTTCTACCTTTCACTCCTGAGCTACCAGTTTATATGGTAAATTGATATTTATCATATATACTAGTTTACATGACCAAAATTGAAATATGCAAATACAAGAGAGATTCTCAAGGCAAGGAGTCCGGACATGTAGATTCCCACTCTACATGGAACTATAAAAACAGGCAATGAAAGTCGGGCTTCAATTGAGTTGACTTTGTTTAGACCTCATTTAAATATTTGAGTAAGACAAACAAGTTATTTTTCCCTTCCTACTCCTATATTCTTCATTCATCTCTTTTATACTTGGAGTGTAATATTTTTAAAAACTCTATTATCTAAATAAAAATTATTTCCTTCATTATCTTGTTACCTTTATTAATAATTGTGTTACTAAATTAAATATGTGTTATGAAAGTTAGATAATACATAACAATTGGTTACCCAAATTTGTAGTAACTTAAGCATTCTGTTAGAATATAAAACTGTAACCCCAAAATTATTTTGATCCTTATCCAGTGTTGGAAAAAGCAATGTTATATCCATCTTTCAACTTTTATCTAGAGTGCTGCTAAAATATCAATGATAAAGATGTTCTGTATTCTGGTATTAATATCATTTGATAGTATGTCACTCTCTTAATTATAAGCCTCCATACAGAGATAGCGTACAATAGAAGAGATTTTAAATACGTGCTGTGAAAAGACTGTGTATAAGCAAATCCAGTCATGCAACAGTAACTAATCCCATACTTAAATTGATCTTGTTAATTGAAGATCTGAAGGGAATCTAGAGTAGGTGCAACCAAAAAGAAAGAACTGTCAATATGTTTCTAACACTGGCTGTTGAACAGTGACTGGTTGCCTTGGATATTTGAATTCACTGTGTCAAGTGTAATCATCCAAAGGAGAAGGAAATATTGAGCTCTCATAACCTAATCAGATTAACTGTATTCGATTACTTAGCTTTCTCTGTCCCACTTATCTACTTTGCCAAACAACTTTTCCATTACAATTTGACTTCACATGTAAATGTGTCCAGAAGAGTGTACTAAATAACTGATATGATAATATTATATTATTTATCATTTGAAAAGTTATATCTGTATATATATATGTATATTATATATATATGTAACTTTTGTGTTGATTCTATACTTAGGTTATCAATTAAACTTGATTATCTTATTTCAGGAATATGAACGTAACCAAAATCATAGACCAAATCATAGACTTGCCAAATATAATTATATCTCAATCTTGGTGACCATCATTATTCATCATGGGAATTTTATGAAGTAGACACTCAGTGGAATCCCCTCCAGAGATTCTGACTAACGAGGTCTAAAATGATGTATCTCTGCTTTAACTAGAGATTTATTTCTGGCATAATAGAGTGAGTAGATCATATCCTCTCTCCATAAAACCAGCTAAATCCAGAACATGCAGAAATAATGAAATAATAAAGACTAAAGGGGAGATAAATGAGGTAGAAAACATATAGAAAAAATAATGAAATTAAAATTAAAAGTTGTTTCTTTGAAAATATCAAAATTGACAAACTGTGCAAGAAAATAAAAGATACAAATTACCAAAATCAGCAATAAAGGAGGAAACATGACTACTTAACTACAGATATTAAAAGAATATTAAAAATATATTTTTTTCTTTTCTTTTTAAACCCCGTTTACAACTGCTAAGGCTTAAACGTATGCACCAGAGTTCCCTATGGGATCAAGCTTAAGTTCCCCTTTGTGGGACTTTTGCCTGAAATTATATCTTTGCTTGACCTCCTCACCTTCCCTGGCCCTCTTCCCCATTACTCTTTTCTACTGGGAGCATTTGTAAAATAAATCACTTGCAAATAAATCCCCATCTCAGGGTGTGCTTCTGGGGAACTGAACCTATATCCAGCACCTACAGTGGACCCGACAATTTGAAGGACACTGGCAATTCAGAAAAAATGATTAAGGCACAGCCTGGGCTTTCGAGGAGCTCACTGTCTGGCAGAGAGACAGATGCATGCATTGATGATTTCAGCAGAGTTTGTGAAAGTGCTGTAAGAAAGAGATTCTGGGGAGTTAAGGGAAACATGAAAATAAGATCAAGGGCTATTCTTCCATCTGAGGGAGGCAAGGAAGACTTCACAGAGGAGGTGATCCTCTAAGGGAATACTGTGAACAAACATGCTAGCAAATTAGACAATTTAGATGACATGAAGAATTTTCTAAAACAACAAAATTATCCAAACTAACTTAAGAAATAGAAAATCTGAATAGCAAATATATTCAACTAATAATTGAAAACTTTTCCACAAAACAAAGCCCCAAGCCCAGACAGCCTGATTGGTGTATTTTATTAAGTGTTTCAACAAGAAGTAATACGAGTACTTCAAAAAATGCTTTCTAAATGGAGGAAGAAGGAATCTTTCATAACTTATTCTATGAAGCCAGTAATAGTGGTCCCAAATCAAAAGACATCACAAGAAAAGAAAACAAGGGCCAATATCTGATAAATACACCAAAGTCCCTAACAAAATGTTAGCAAAACAAATTCAGCAACACATCATGATTATATATCATGACCTAGTGGTATTTATCTCAGGAATTAACATTTGATTTACTATCTGAAACAATGTAATGTTCCATATTAACATAATAAAGGATAAAAACCACATGGTCACCTCAAAAGACAGAGAAAAAGCAATTGACAAAATGTAGCATATGTTTGTGATTAAAAATCTCAGCAAACTAGTAATAAGAGAATTTCTCAACTTGATAAAGGGTATCCAAGTAAAATCTATACCTAACATCAAACCTAATGGAAAAAGACTGAATTATTTCTTCTTAAGATCAGAAACTAGTTAAAGATGTCTCCTCTCACCACTTCTATTCAAATTTTAATAGAGTTTGGCCAGTACAATGAGGAAAGAAGAAATCGAAGGCATATATATTGGAAAGGAAGAAGTAAAACTATGTTTGGAGATAACATGACCCTGTACATAAATATTCTAAGAATTCCACAATAAAACCACTAGAACTAATAAACAAGTTTATGAAGGTTTCAGGAAACAAGATCAGTGTAAGAAAATCAGTTGTTTTTCTATACAATAGCAAGAAACATTCAAAACAATGTTTTGAAAACAATGAAAGCAATTCTATTCAAAATAGCATTTAAAAGAAAATAAATCATGAATAAATTTAACCAAAGAAATGCAAGATTTATATATTGAAAATTATACATTGCTGAGATAAATAAAAGAATACCTAATTGAATAGAGAAACTTTCCATGTCAATGGATTTGGAAACTGAGTAATATTAAAATAGGAATTTTCCAAAATTGATCTACAGGGTCACTTCAATCACTATCAAAATCTCAGCAGACATTCTGTAGGAAAAAATTTTTAGAAAGATTTTTTGTAGAAATTAAAAACTCTTTCTAAAATTTATATGGAAACATATAGTATGTAGAGCAGACAAATCAATTTGGCAACTGACTTAATATTTAAAAATGAATGTTATTCTCTCCCAATAAAATAAATGAAATAGTTTAGTCTTCCTATCTCAATAAATTTTATTACAAGTCAGAATCACACTCCATCTCCCCACATATACACATACATATACAGCAATAAATAAATCTATCTATATACATATATAGCAAAATATGATTTCTCTACTGTCCGGAATTATTGCACATAGTTTTATTTTTTAATGGTTCAAATAATAACTGCCATACCTCCCTCTTCAAAGAAATTCTAATGTTTGTGATTCATACCTTCACTATGTGGATTCCAGTAGACACTTTGCCTATAATCTTTGTTGTTCAAAAAAGAGTAGCCTTGGGCTTCCCTGGTGGCGCAGTGGTTGAGAGTCCGCCTGCCGATGCAGGGGACACGGGTTCGTGCCCCGGCCCGGGAAGATCCCACATGCCGCGAAGCGGCTGGGCCCGTGAGCCATGGCCGCTGAGCCTGCGCGTCCAGAGCCTGTGCTCCGCCAACGGGAGAGGCCACAACAGTGAGAGGCCCACGTACAGCAAAAAAAAAAAAAAGAGTAGCCTCATTTTTGCCACTGGAAAATGTATTAGTACAAACACAGTTTTATAACTTACAGGCATAGTTTTTTTACATTTAGAAACATTTCAAGTGTCTGCTATCATTTTAATAGTATTTTACGAGCTTTTTTTCCCCTGTGTTTGATTTTATTACTGTTCGCTAATTTGTTTTTTTGAAAATTTATATTTGGATTCCAATTTGATGTTTTCCCTCTGGTTTATTCTTTTGTTACAGGCCTTGGAGGCAATTAACTTTCCTTGCATGGCTGCCTGTTTGGCCTCCCATACCAGTATTGGGAAACATCAGGAGAGCAATTTTCTTGCGAATATTTTTTTCAACTTACTCAGTTTTCTCCCTCCTGATGATTGCAGTCAAGAATTGCCACTCATTTCTGAGAGATTGCTTTCCTCACCTTTTCAGTCTCCTGCTAACTAGCCTGGATAGTAGTTCTGTTTCCCTCCAGGGTAAATTCCTTACTAGAAGAAATTTTATGTAGTTCTGACCTTACCAATGGTTTCTAAAACTTTCTAGCTGTTTCTAGGCTAGTTCTTAATCAGTCAGTAATGGGTCAGAGTGTTCACACTTCACAATGTGAACATTGGATCAGGTATCCAAGGCCAAGAGAGGTAAAAAAGGGAGTGAACTGTTTTTGGTGAGGAATTTCAGTTACCAAAGAGCTGAGACCTCAAATTCTGCTAAATCCACGTTATTTGAAGTTATTTTAAAAGCAAGAAATTCTCTTCCACCCAGCATATATAATTTAAAATCAGAGGGACCAATTTTTCAGAACATAGATGGGACTGCCCGACAAAAGCCGAGAGGTATCACTTCATGAAAAGTCTTGTGGCTCCCATAATTGCCTGGGTGGTAATACAAGATAATGATGTGATGTATGTGTGTCTACATCACTAGGACTATTCTGACAGCACTTAAAGTACTTTAAGTAGGAATCAATATTTAAAAGTTTTGTTTAAAATTTCAGATATCATTACGGAAATCTACACCAGGGTGTTTGTTAATTAGCAAGAGGATGTTAAAAGCACTATTTTTATTGGTGAAATAGTGATGTTCTAGAAAACTGTTTGATTAGGATATATGTACAGGTCTCATTTTAAGATTAGGTAGAAGAATTTGGCAAGTGGGGTGTGCAGCTCCTGAGTTCTATAACCTTGTTAGTCCTTGTGCTAGACTGTTTTATGGCCCCAATTTTTCACCTTTCCCTATATCCACACCTTTTGTGGATATATACATCACATGACTTGCTTTATCCAATAGAATGTTAGTGTGAGTGATATAACCAAAAGCTTAAAAAGCACTTATGCAGTTGGTCTTGCCCTCTTCTGCCTCTACTAAGATGAGCTTTCCCTAGGTGGCCACTTCTCCATTTTCTTGGGCCCTAGACCAAATCGTATTCCAGCAAAGATACAAGCCCAGCTGAAGCCATAGCTTAAAGCAGGCACACCCAGCCTAGGCCAGTGTACATCAGCCAAACCCCTCACCCCAAACTGCCAACATGCAGAAACATGAGTTCAATAAACATTTTTTGGTTTTTGTATGCCATTTTGATTTGTGTCTATCATGTAGTGTTATTGCAGTAATTGCAAACTAATACATTCCTACATCCAAATTCACAGGGAATGTACTTAACCTCACTATAGTTGGCCAGTTTTGTCCTCAAAGAATCCAAGAGTCCACCTTGGAGTCAAGTTTTCACACAAAGTGCCACTGAAAAAGTCTAAGACGGAGAGAGAGATTGTCCAAGCTACTGAATAGGTCATAAGACTGTTCTGAACATTCTTGCTATTAATATTTGTGCATTAAGCAACGTTTGCCTTCTTTGATACCTACCACCTGGTGCTAAGGATATGAAGGAAAGGAAATATAGTTCCCACCTCCCTGTAAACCGCAGAGATGGTGAATATTTATCAAAAGATCCCTGATGTTTACTGAATGGGTAAAAGGACTTACGTCAGTTTGCAACAGTGAAAAAGAACAGAAATGTTAACTTTTAAAAATTATAAACCTTTTATCAGAGAAAAGTTCATGTCTGCTTCATGGGGAGATATCCCACTTTTATACAGTTATATTCTTCCTGCCCCCATACACACAAGGATCCTACCTGTATGGAAGAGATGTCTTTTTTGTTGTTGTCATTACCCTCTTCCTCAAGTAAAAGAAGTTTTCAGAATTTGCAGCTAATGGTCCTAAGGGTTTCAGTTATACAGTATTTTTAATGTTAGCTATAGCCAAAATTGTTAGAACATTTATACTGTCTTAATACTGTCTTAATTTATGATTTGTGGATTTCTATGATTTATGACAAGTTTTCTCGATGTCTTTCATTCACATATATATATATATATATATATATATATATATATATGTATGTATGTTTTTCTCACCTCTGGAATAGATTTAGCATTTGTTTATGTTTTTACGCTCTCCATTGAGCTCCCATATTTAATTTACATCAGCTCCCATTTTAAAACCCTCAGAACCATAATTCAAGTTAGAAGTTACTACCTAGAGATGTCTTCAGTCATTCAGTCCATGTTCTAAATCCTCTAATTCCCAAAACTCAATTAATTTTAATTCATCTGATTTCTAAGATAAATGTCATACAGCTATTTTAAAAAGGAAAAGGAGAGTTCTTTAAAAATAATGATGAATGGATAAAGATGTGGCACATATATACAATGGAATATTACTCAGCCATAAAAAGAAACAAAATTGAGTTATTTGTAGTGAGGTGGATGGACCTAGAGTCTGTCTTACAGAGTGAAGTAAGTCAGAAAGTGAAAAACAAATACCATATGCTAACACATATATATGGAATCTAAAAAAAAAAAAATGGTTGTGATGAACCTAGGGGCAGGACAGGAATAAAGATGCAGACGTAGAGAATGGACTTGAGGACACGGGGAGGGGGAAGGGTAAGCTGGGACGAAGTGAGAGAGTGGCATGGACACATATACACTACCAAACGTAAAATAGATAGCTAGTGGGAAGCAGCCGCATAGCACAGGGAGATCAGCTCAGTGCTTTGTGTCCACCTAGAGGGGTGGGATAGGGAGGGTGGGAGGGAGATGCAAGAGGGAGGGAATATGGGGATATATGTATACGTATAGCTGATTCACTTTGTTATACAGCAGAAACTAGCAAACCGTTGTAAAGCAATTATATCCAATAAAGATGTTAAAAAGAATCTTGCCCTCCTAAAATGGTACAGATGAACAGGTTTGCAAGGCAGAAAGAGAGACACAGATTTAAAGAACAAACAAACATAAATAAATAAATATACATCAAAAAAAGACTCATACTCTAAATCTACCTTAAAAATCTATTATAAATAAATCTACTTGTGAAAGGGGGGGAAAGGGTTTGCTGACATTGACTTGGATGTCGTTTGATATGAAGGATAGTAAACAGAAACAAATTTTAAGGTTATGTCCACATATCCTGAAGCTGGAGGAATCTTCACAGGAAGATCAAAGAGCTCTAAATTCTAATTTAGGAAAGAAGAGTGTGTAAGTGAGGAAAAATAACAGCTTTCTATTGCATACACATTTCCTGGAATACACTGAATCTATTAGCAACCCAATTATATGAAGACTAATCTGAATGCTGACATGAAATTATCAGAACAATTAATACACTTCTATTTTTACTCTGAATTACACAGAATAAAGACTATAGTAAAACTTCTATCACTAAATTCACTCTGTGACTTTCAAACTAGCTGATCATTCACTGATCCAAGTTACTTCAAGTATCAGAATTAGATATTTTGTCCTGTATCCAATCAATTTATCTACAAATGCCTTTTTTTTTTTCTCTTTTGTAGATAACTACCTTGGTCATCTCACAAGTGAGATGAAAAAGCAAATACACCTGGCTACAAAGTAGTCATTAGCAAACCTGGAGGTGACAATATGTTGAAATTTGAAGAGAGTGATGTAGAGGTGCAGATGTCAACAGAAGAAAGCTAGCTGGCCAGCTTTTGGGAAGAATCACTGCATACCCTTGCCTAGGTAAATTCACCATGGTCTAAGGACTAACCTTAGCTGTGAATGTCAAGACACACAAGTTTGTTCAGTCAAGGAATGGGCTTCCCTGGTGGCACAGTGGTTGAGAGTCCGCCTGCCGATGCAGGGGACACGGGTTCGTGCCCCGGCCCGGGAAGATCCCACAGGCCGCGGAGCAGCTGGGCCCATGAGCCATGGCCGCTGAGCCTGCACATCCAGAGCCTGTGCTCCGCCAACGGGAGAGGCCACAACAGTGAGAGGCCCGCGTACCGGGGAAAAAAAAAAAAAAGGAATGATTGGACTGTAGTGAATGGACTTTGACAGCTGTTTGTACAAATGAGCAATCCTTTATCAAGAAAATCACTGATTGGAATGGAAATATTTAGGACACCAAATTACAAATCTGCAGTTTGGATAATGGCCCAAAAGTGAACTGAGATAAATGATTATGGAAAATTTTCTTCCACTTCCCAAACAGAAAGTATCACTTTCTCAGTGACCTTTTTCTTGTCTGTTAAATTGAATATCTCTTTTCCCTGGAAAATCCTGACAGTGTCTAGTTCTTTGCATTTTCCCCTTAAGGTGAGCATACCTCTCTGTATATTATTTTTCCAGGTATGGTGTCATACAATTGACAATGGAATTTCAGTCATGTTACGTATGCCTGAGATCATAGTCAGTTTATTTTGAGGATTTATGATGATCCTTAGGCTCATCAGTAACACTGTATGAGGACGTTGATCATTTATCTGCTAAAGACATATCAGGAATATCAGTTGTATCAGCTAAATATGAGGTTTTCTTGTTTTTTTATTTTTTTCTTCTTCTTTTTTTTTTTTTTTTTGCTGTATGCGGGCCTCTCACAGTTGTGGCCTCTCCCGTTGCGGAGCACAGGCTCCGGACGCGCAGGCTCAGCGGCCATGGCTCACGGGCCCAGCCGCTCAGCGGCATGTGGGATCTTCGCGGACCGGGGCACGAGCCCGTGTCCCCTGCATCGGCAGGCGGACTCTCAACCACTGCGCCACCAGGGAAGCCCTCTTGTTTAATTTTAAACGATTTTTTCCTTGTTTCTAAGTTTTAAAAGGTCACCTTATTATCACATTGAACACATACTCTATCAATAACTGCTGACAGCTGTTTAGCAAATAAATGTTTAGTGAAACGTTAGTTGCTAAAGAGCCAAGCCTGAAAAGGATGAAACATGATTTACACAAAGTTTAAAACTTTAAAAGATGGAATGTAAAGATGGAGAGTGAAGTTTATTTTCTTCCTTTTCCTTGTCTTTTATCTCTTTGAGTTTAAAGCCAGGCCATATGCTTTTAGTTTAGTGCTCTTTCAACAATAGTTTTTTTTGATATTTAAGTCTTTGACTTTTTCACTTATGGTAGGTTTGCTATTACAAAATCATCATTTGAAATAAATAAGATTAGCATCTATTTACTAGGTCACAACTAATACAATTTATTTTTTTCTCTAACGTGAATATTAAGCTATCATTTTACAAATGGTTTCTGTCAAAGTGATCTGCTCTCCCAAACTCCCTGAACAGAGAAAAAGTTCTTTTTTATGGTTTTTGACTTTTATTATCTTTATATTATATAAGTAATACAGAATTATAGACAAATTAGAAATGTTAGGTGAGTAAACAGAAAATAAACAGAAACAATCACCTTTAAAGCCTCAGTCAGAGATAATCTTCCATTAGCATTTTAGTGTATAACCTCCTAGATGTTCTTCCCTTTCCTTTCTTTTATTTTTTAATGGGCTTATGTCTCAATTAATTAATTAATCTGGGAAAAAAGAAAACCATCTAGAGTATCAACAATAAATTTACTGTCAATATTCTAGATCTTGCATAGGATGGCAGATGTTTATTAGACTATTAAATAAAAAATAGAGTCAATGATGAAAATGTGGGATGATGTTCTTACCAGAAAGACTAATGTGGAAGTGTTGGGTAACAGCTCTCAAGAACACTTTTAAAAGATAAATGATGCATAGCTTTTTCCGCTTCTGTATCTTGATCCTTTCCCCAAAATTGCTGCCTGAAAGTCAATTTGTACCACGAAAATAGAACTCATGCAAGCAATCACTGAGTGGAACAAGAAGGAATGCTTCCTGAGTTTGGAATATTCATGTCTGGAGAGAACTGTCCGCCTCTGAACTTAAATAGCAGAGAATTAAGCTCTGTTTTATTTAGGTCACGGATATTTGGGGTTCTCTTTTTCATTCAGCTCATCTTTAATCCTAATTGATATACTTTTTAAGTATCAAATAATATGTATTTATTTGCATAGTTTGGGTTTGATTCTTATTTTGGAATCACCAATGGAAAACAGTGTTCACAATTCAGGCACCACCATTTAGGGAACCAAGAGGCAAATTCCCTGAAAAGTAAGGCAGAAATAACTAATGAGCGAAAAATGACTTTTTTTTTTTTTTTTCCTTCCAGGACAGATCATCTACCACAGAACATAGACGTGGTCACCAAAGCAACACACTCTCATCAGTAACAATAGCTCATGATACAGCTTTCGCACATTCCCAGGCTCTCTCCTGTAACTTCCTCCCATTTCTCTATGATCTATGACAGAACTTGCTGATTGAATTATATTCCCTTGATTTAGGGAGGTAGCACCCCCCCACACACACATACACACATGCTTGAACATCTATGCACTCATGCAAACACACATCTAGTTCATGTGCACACAAAAACAACAGTTTACAGTACTTGCAAATTTGCCAAATAATTGTAAAATAACATCGTATAAGAGCTTAAAGACATAAGAGTTCACTAGGGAGCTAGTTTCCCACAATCAGAGCAGCTTAAACATGGCCAAAAGTTTAGGTAGAATATGGATGAGTAGAAAGGAAAGAAAGTGATAATCATTGAAAGCATTCTAAAAAAGCAAAATGACTAGAGAGAGTAAAAATTTTAAGGAATTATGAGAAACTCCTGTTTTGTTTGGCTGGTGATAGCTGTATTGAATATGGCCAGATTTCTGAATATCTGATTCCTCCAGAAGCCATACACCACCATTTAAATATTCTCAGAGCTATGTTTAAAATAAACCAGTATTTTCTAAACAATATTTAGCAGACTGGAGGTCCTTTTGAGATTTTCTGTACAATAAAAAGACTCAATGATCAAATAAACATGGAAAATGCTTTGTAATGATCATCTACTATTTTGAATGGCCAATAACATTTTCTCTTTGCAAGAGCACTCTGTTTTTCTATTTTGAGTTCTTCATTCCTAAGCTTTAACCATATGGATCTAGGGGCTGACTAATTGTAATATTCCACTCCCAGGGCATGTCCCAAACCAAGCCCATTATATGCTTCCTAGCTTTTATACTTTTAATTGGAAAAAAAAATGTTAAAAAAAAAAAAAGGCAATCTATCTTTGTTGGCAAAACCCTAAGATACTAATTTGGAAATGTTAGTGGAATGTTCCATGTCACTGAGAAAAATCCAGTCTAAAAAGAATAAAGAATGAAACTGATAGAAACAAATAAGATTGGAAAAAAAATCTTTACAGTATCCCTCTCCTTGGTTCCATGTCTGTTTTGAACCAGTGATTATCTTTGCCATGCATTTCTATAGTCTAGTATCCGTAAATTGTTTTTCCCCTCTTAAACTCATTCCAGCTGGAGTTCCCTCACTTACAACCAAAATAAATCTGATTAATTCAAGCTATAGACTTCTCTCATCTGTTGAAGATGAGCGGTGCAGATTAGCATATGCAAGGCTCTAAGATGATGTTTAGGCTGTTTAACTTAACCCAATATTTCCCCAAAATTGCTGAGAAAGAAAATTCTGTTATTTGTTAGGATGAAGGCTCCAAATTCATATATACTCTTCTTTCTCTGGTGAACTAAACTACATCATGGATGATATTTGGGAGCTCTTTTTGTCCCTCTATTCTTAGAAGGGCTAAAAAAAATATGCTTCATCTTGAGTACCAATTCTGATGGGTTACAAGAGGCTATTTGGAATGCTGTATTGAGAAGGATTCTGTTGCAGAACATAGCCTAGTGAACAAGAATGCCATTCAATTAGCAGTAGCAGACACTGGGATTATCATGTAGAGTGATGGTGCAGGTAACACAAGTTTGCCCTTCAAGCTAGCTTGGTATGCTGACGTTTTCCCTTCAAGCATGAAAAGATGGATCCAAGAAAAAGAGAGGAGAATTGCCCCGAGGTGCTTCTGCAACGCTCCTTTTTCTTAGAAATCACCTTAGGTTCTGCTGTACCTTCTAAAGTTAGGGAGCTCTCTTACGTTGGGACAAGCTCGAGTTCCTTATGTATTGCCAACAGAACAGAATCCACGAGAGATGGAAGGAAACCTGAGGAAAAAGAGTTCCCAGATGGCACCAAACAAAAAGCAGCAGCATTTAACGATCTGGTTTTTTCTTCTAAAAACATATATTGTACTATCCCTTTGATTCATATAAGCTCTCCTCTACTGAGGACATTCAGTGAGGTGTACTCTGATCCATTGCAAGGGCAAGTCCAAACCAAAGGACAAGAAAGCCTAGGTGCTGCAATCTATAAAGGTCAGCCACTAGGACATAGAGAAGGTATTAGGAGAGTGTACCTGGAGGAGTAAATGGACTATATCCAGCACAGAGCCTAAGGGCCATTAGTGGAGCCAGAAATGTGAAACAATAGGAAAAAAGAATTATTAACACCTTTCTCTGAGCCAGCAAAGTGGAACCAATAAAGGTTTTAGGCATAAAATTAGAATCTTTCCTCTTTATAAATGTAAAGAATTAACATGACCAGGTCTCAGAAATACTGGAGTAAGCAAAGCATCACTGTTATAAGAAGATAGGTTTGAACCAGGAACAGAGGAATTTGAAAATGGATTAGAATGAAGGAAAATGCATTATAACAAGAACTGAGTATAGTTTAGGCAGCAGTTTACCTAATTCTAAAGAGATATAGCAGACACGAAGACAAAGTGTTTTTTTGTTTTGTCCTGTTGTTGGTTCATGTTACATTAATAAGCACTGTTACAAATGACTTGCAAATGTTAACTTATTTGATTTATGTAACACTATTACATAGGTGCTTTTCTTCCTTTTAGGACAGAAACAAATTCAGTGCAAGAACAGTTCCGGCACTTAGAAAAAAGAAACAAGTAAGCAGTTTTCGCTGATAGGCTGCCTGACCAAGAAAAATCCTATTCTGCCAAATAAGGAAGACAGACAACCACAGGTAGGACACGATCCCCATCTTATAAACATGGCTGCAAAGACAGTCAGATGTTAACTCTTTCCTTAACAATATTTACTTGGATGACAAAGGACTCAAACAAGCTATGTTTTCATTAAATTATTATTGCCATCCCTTCCTCCATGACCTCTCCCTTCCCCTGTCTTTCTCCAAAACAAAATTTGAGTTAACAAAAGAAGTCATAATAGCCATGTTTCAGTGGGCACTTTAGAATCCTAGTTATTGGCTGACTCTGCAAGTCCATACAACTCTGCTTTTGCACAGTTCTACTTCAGTGTCTGTCTGTTTCAGAGGCAGTCTCTAAGAACAAATTTTTCATCCATTTTTTTCATATTATTTCTATCAACTGGACTCTCCTCTCTTCTTATCTCCATTCTGTCAAAATTATATTTTTGAGGGCCAACAAATGTTCTACGTGCTTCATGAAGACTATTTTTCTTCATCATCCTCAGCCATAAATAATATTTATACTATTGAGATGTTTCTCAAAGTGTGGTCCTCAGACCAATCCATTATAATCACATGGAGAGTTAAGGTTGTAAATTCTAGGTTCATCCTAGAAAGGGCAGAATATGAACTGCATAATTACCAAGGTCCAGAGATTCTAATACTCACCAAAGTTTAAGAAACACCATTCTCAGTTAATACAGAACTTTTTCTTTCTTGTGACACTCATCAATTTCTGCTATGGATTGTAGTTATTTTGTATCCATTATTTTATCGTAAGGACTTCACAGCCATGGACCATGACTTCATGTTCGTACACTTAATGATATTTGACATATTGCTCTATATTAGATAGGTGTTTAATAAATATTTGTTTTATTTTCATGATTTTTTGTGAAGAAAGAAATAGTTTTATCTCAGAAATAGTTGTATTGTTCTAATCAACAACTTACAATGACTAATTTCTTTTTATTTAAAGATAGATGTGTAGGTCTGCATAGATAGATATAGAGATACAATATTTTGTGTATATTTGGAATTCTTTCTTATCAGCATTAACGATGAAGCATGGGGCTTGAAAGTTACTATTCAGATATTTATACAACTGGACTCAGCAAACTCAGGAAAGTAGTAAAATGTAAAAATAAAAGATTCAAGAAGAGTCCAAGATATCTCTTGAGCTAAACAGAGATCCTGCCTCAATGACAGGAAAAAGTCCAAGGAATATGCTTCCAATCTTTATCCCATGCTTTGCCTCAGATCATTTAAAGAAGAACCCAACTGGGTTGTCTGCCTCCTTTTAAAATTATATCTGCTTCAGGCAAAGCTGGCCTCAAAGGGACCAATTACAGTGAAAACTGGATGGTTATTTCCTTTTAAATTCCCTTGGCTCAGTAAAGTTAGCACATCTTTATCAGGCTTTCTGGAGGTCCTTCTTAGGACCATAAACCTAGTTGGGCAGAACTGCTTTCTTCCTTATAATTCCCTGTAGTACCTCACTTAGTACTCCCTGTATCATGGCCAGGACCTTTAATAAATTGTGCTAATGAAGTTGATAAAATAATCACCTCTTTATTTGTACCCAGAAGTGTTTAGTTCATTTAGTAGAAGTTCTGAATTTTCAGAAAGGTTAATATCTACCTAGCTATTTAGAAAGCTTCACATGAAGATCAATTAACCTATTTTTTTCTTTCAAAGTAGGCTTTCCTGTCTTTGAGGAGGTTAAGTATCTTGAAAGTCAATGAGAAAGGCTTTTATTAAATAGCTCTACAGTCTAGCAACTTTCTCTTGAAAGTTGAAAACCTTAGCCAGATGTATTACTACAGAGGAGACTCAGGCAATTAAATCAAAGAAACCCACAGCACACGCCCATTATCCATGTTTCAACAGTTCTCTTTGTGACATGTACAACTCAGGTGAAACTCTTTTGTAATTCTTCTTCTCAAATTTGACGTGATTCTGTGAAGTCTGTCACAGAGCAATTAAAAAAAGAATCCAATCATACAATTCAACTGTATCTTAAAGTTGCAGCTTGCTCAGCAAAGGCAAGTGAGACTTTTAAATAAGAAAAGAAAAAAAGCTTATATAATGCTCTTTCTATACCATTTTTATATACTATGAATTTGTGTACAACACAGAATGACATTTAGACACCTATAATAACATATTACAGTTTTTACTATGATCTTATTGCTACAAGTTCAATGTGTCAAATACTGAAATATAAGATTAAAGTAAACTTAAATTACACTTAGATACATATATTTCTTTTTAATTTTTTAAAATTTTATACAATTTTTAAAGGTTGCTTTCCCTTTACAGTTATTACAAAATATTGGCTCTACTCCCCGTGTTGTACAATACATCCTTGAGCCTATCTTACACCCAGTAGTTTGTGTCTCCCACCTCCCCACCCCTATATTGTCCCTCCTTTCCCTCTATTCTCAGGTAATGCAAAATTTGATTGGCTCTCATTCCAATTAGTCTAACTGCCTACGAAGATCTGGTACAAATTCTATGTTAATGAATTAAAACACTCAAACTTCGATATCTTTGGGGGCTAAAAATATACTAAGAAAAAGATAGAAAAGCTGTCCTTTGTTATATGACCAATCTGATAGAGAAGTGGACTAGGGTAGTGCTCTTGAGTTCTTGTCTTTGTTTCACTGCATCTGTTCACAAACATAAAATTCTGGGTGAAAGGAGACATGACAACAAATGGGACTATTTTGAGTACGCATTATGTTCCAGAAACTTTATAAATGGTACCTGAAGTTTAGGTTATTCAAGGGTCATTTGCTAGTCTTAAAAAACAAGGGCTTTGGTTTAAACAGAGTCTAGTGGAGACAGGGGAGCAGGGCTATTAGGGGAATGGAACTGTGACTTCCATGTAAAGGACAGAGCTGTTGAAAGGTTATACTTTTAGCAAAAAGATAGACTAGGAAAAAGGAGAAAGAAAGAAAGCTTTCTTATTGACTTTGGCTCTAAATAGGAAAATGAGTCTTCCTAAGAATTCAAAACATGAGCCTATCGTGATGTATGTTTGATATTGAATTGTCACTATCTGTGCTGTACAGAGACTCCAGTGCTGAAGAGTTAACATAAAGAGCCATGCTGGTAACAACCTTGCCAAGACACCAACTGAAGTATCCTTTGGAAGTACACAACCTCATCCTAAGCCACAGATGATACTCTAGTGAACGGGAGCTCACAGGCCCCAATTTAAAAACACAGTTGACCCCTGAAGAATGTGGAGGTTAGGGGCACCCACCCTAAGAGCTGTCGAAATCCACATCTAACTTAGACTTGGCTCTCCACATTTGTGGTCTGCTGTATCTCTGATTCTGCATCCGTGGATTCAGCTGACCTGTGCAAATCATGTGAATTGTAGTGTTTACTATTGAAAAAAACCTGCACGTAAGTGGACCCACATGGTTTAAACTTGTGTTGTTCAAGGATCAAGAAGTTAATCAATATTAGGCTGAGTTTCAGGAAAAAAAAGAAAACACTGTAGAACTCAACCTACAACCTCAGATGTAAGACAAGAAGAGTGTGACAGGTTCACACTTAGAATTTCATATTGTCAGGGGTGGAACAAGAAAAAGTAAAAAGATTAATTAACATTAATTGTTGTTAAATACAGTTGTTTAATATACCGTAAGGGTGTTAATATTTTAAAAGTAACTACAAAAATAATAAAAATAGAATGTATAAACTTTAATGCAGTGTCAGGGGTATGGGGAGGGGGCAAGAATTAATCAATTTTTGAACACATTAAAAAAGAACAAAAGAAATATGTTAACTACAAATATCAGATTATATATTAAAGAAGTCACATATCTAGAAAGCATAAATAGGATGATATAAGTACAAATCTATCAGTAATAGTAATGAATATAAATTGATTAAACTTAACAGTTAAAGATGAAAAGAGGTGATTTGATTGGACAAAATGCAACCTAACCATCTGCAATTTTAAATCAGCACATATGACATAAAGCTACAGAAAGTTTAAATGTGAAGTAACATCAACAAAAAAATGAAGCTAATGTTATAGCTTAAAAATGTATTAAAAATATACATAATTATAAAAGGTAATATGCAAATACAACTCTTATCATTGATAGATCAATGAGAAAAAATTAGAAGAATAAAAAAGATTTGAAAAACCTGATTACAGATTAATAACAGGCACATTTAACCCTGCAGTCAACAAGCTAAAAATAGACCTTGTTTTCAAGCATTTGTGGAAAAGACAAAAATATTGTCTATTTATTAGACTTGAAAGAAAAACTAATCAAATTTCAAAGAAACATTGTTTTGTCATAATTACCATTACTTAGAAATAAATACTGAAAAGATGAAGAATAAAATAAATTTCAAATTTAAAAACATATTTCTGCCTAAGTGTGAAGGAATGATAATAGAAATCAGAAAATATTTAGCACTAAATGTAAAACTCTAAAGCAACAATATATGAAAGTCCTATAATTATACCCTTGAAATGCTAGTGGAAAGTAAACTGTATAAATAAGATGAACACAGAGCTGTCGAGTCAGAGCGGTGTCTTAATGTTGTAAGACATGAGATGTTTAAGTCAGGATCTATCATGGAGATGAACTTGGGTGAAGAAAAGAAGGGATATGCAGCTGTTTCCCAAAACCCACCACCTCCAGCTGACAGAGATGAGATCCAGAATAGCCTGAACTCAAAATTGTAGCAGTCTCCTGGAGATATCAACAAGCTTCAGCAGAAAAGGCCACTCTGTGCCAGCATGGAAGCAGTTAAAGACCCGAGCCTACATTCAGAATCTCAGGAACTCCTTACTGTAGGGGAAAGCATGCCAGAGAACAGTAGTGGGAACCATGGCTCCCCTGAGAATGTGGGTGGAGAGGAAGAGGTAGAGAGCAATAGCTACCCTGAGGGGGGTGTTCCATCCGCTACCTGGTTGGCCCAGTTCAACAAAGTAGATGAGGCCACTCAGTGTGATATGAGTTGGTGGTATGAGGTACAGTCTGAGAATTCCCGAGTCTTCACCAGGAAGTGGTAGAAACGGAGCAGAGCAGGTGTCAGTGGGGAGCAGGAACCAGGATGAAGTTGAGGAGGTAGAGAACAATGGCTGTGAGAGGCCCATTCCCTCCCCTACCTGGTTGGCCCAGTTTACCAAAGTAAATGAGGGTATACAGTGCGACATGAGTTGGTATGAAGCACAGGTAGAGAAATCCCCCCAGCAAATGCCCTCCAGAGATGAAGGGACCTCACCAGACTGCAAAACCAAGGGGTCATGGAGAAAGCCAGTCACAAATAGGAAATTAAGTGCAGACAAAGATGAAGTGATGGTGAATGATGAGATTGGGGAGGTGTATAAAGAGAACTTGAAAAGGTGTGCGGAGACTAAAAAGACTGTGCAAGGCAGGAAGGTGAAAGACCTGAGCAGCGTCTCAAATGTTAAGACAGCCTATTTGTTGAAGAAAAGCGCTGCCTTTACCATTGTGCTTCCTGAGGATTCAGAAGACTCTGAGTTGGAAGTTGAAGATGTAATGGATGAGGTAGAATGCCTCCTTGAAGAAGTGAGTCCACAAGACCCTCTGACATCTTCCAAAGGAAGGTCTTATCTGAAGGCTGGAAGGATAATCAGGATGCCACCTGAGTGCTCTGTCCCTCCGCAACTTATGGTCTGGCCAACCAGAAATCAGTACAAGTTATTACAAGCTGGTGGTGAATATGAGCACATTGTCCCTGTGGTTTACCAGTTGAAATGACAGGATGGATGGCTGTGAAAGCACTGGTGTCAGCCTCCGAAGAAAACACACAATGCCCAAGCCAGAGGGACTGGAGTCCAGGAGACCCTCTCACAAACCATTGGAATGTTAACTGTGAGAGATCAAAAACCAAGTTCCCCTGCAAAGTAACAGAGATTCAAGGCAAATGTTATAAAGTTTTGGAAATACCCAGCAGCTCTAGAGGAAATAAATTGCTGAGTTCCAGCTTCAAGGAAGAGCTAAATATTGCATCATATGATATCTCTCTTGACTGAACTATTAAAGCACTGTATCAAAAAACAAGAAAATGTGACATTGTAAAGCCTTTGGAAATATAAGTTGTAAAACAGCAAATAAATTGAATTGCAAAAGTGAAAAAAAATAACCTGTATAAATATAAGCTATATAAATATAAAGTAAGAAATCAATAAAGTAGTAAACAAAAATGTACTACAAAGGATTCTCAAATACACATATTAGTTTTTTGAAAAGAAAAACTTATGAAATAGATAAACCACTGACAAGGTTGATCAAGGAAAGCAAAATAAGTTCAAAATAAGAAATATTAAGAATTAAAAAGGAGAATACAGTAGTGATTTTCAAAAGATATATAAAAAATGTATCATGAATAACAGTTTAAACTTGAAATTTTAGAGAAAATAGACAATATACTAGAAAAATATAGTTTACCAAAATTAAGTCAATAAGAAATAGAAAACATTAACTAATTGTAAACATTAACAGTATTGAATCAATAGTTCAAATTTTAATCCCGAGAGAGAGAAGGAAGGAAAGAAGGAAAGAAAGAAGGAAGGGGGGAAGGAGAGAGTGAAGAAGGAAAGAAAGAGTCAAAGTAAATAAAACTCCAGGCATTGATGGGGAACTAAATAATACTCATATATAAATTGTTCTAGGGATTTGAAACAGAGCAAATGCTCTCCAATCAATGTGTGGACCAGTATAATATTGTGTGGTAAGGACTGATAATTGCAGTAATACAATCCATAAAGTTTTAACTGGGCTCCTGGCCAATCAGCTAGAGACTATCTTTCCCATCATCCCTTAAAGCTAGATATAACCATGAAAAGAAACAAAAATGACTATCTCACTAAGTTCAGGAAAAAAATACTTAACTGAAATTACACATTCAATATTAAAATTAAGAAAATACATAAACAAATTTTCAGCAATGGAGGAACAAAGCAAATTATCTTAATCTGGAAAAGTGCATCTATCAAAACACCTATGACAACAGAATGGATATTAAAGTGTTAATAATATTAGCTTAAAGATTATGAATAATACAACATTCTAATATCACAGTATGTATTAAATATAATACCAAAGGAGTCAGTCACTGCACCAAGACAAGAAAAACAACTAATGAGATAAAGATTGGAATAGAAAATATCCTCATTCATTGACAATATAATTATTTACTTAGAAATTTAAACGGAAGCTGCGCCTTTTAGAATTAATAAGACAATTAAGGATTTTAGATAGAAGATTAATGATACAAAGTAATAAATGTGTTATAGAAAAATCAACATATAAAAATCAGTAATAGATTTAGAAAATGTGCTTTGAAAATAAATGGTCTCAATTTTATGTATGTGTGTATAAAATAAAGTAATTCCTATAACAATTCTTATGATTTTCTGTGTGGGGGGGATAAGGGAACAAACTTATTCTAAACTTTACAAGAAAAAGTAAAAGGCCAAGAATAATTAAAACATTCTTGAAGAAAAAGAACTAGTGATGGGTAGGGGAAGAGAAGATGAACTTGCCCTAACAGGTATCAAATGCTACGATGAAATTATAATAATTAAGAGAGCATGGTATTGATGTAGAGATAAATCAGCAAAAAAAAGGAACAGAAAGGAGCTGCGGTAAAGGATATAGGTATATAGGGAAATGTCATTTATGATGAGAGATGTAATTGAATGTCAATGGCATTGATTTTTAAAAGCAATGCTGGAATGATATACTAAAGAATATAAGTAGACTCAAAATAAACAAATAAATAAATTTTTCAAAAAAAGAATATAAGTAAATTCCAATCTCACACCATATACAAAAGTACATTACTAGGAAAATAAAAACTTTAAACATTTAGAAAAAAAATATAGAATATCTTTTAACTTCCAAAAAGGGATGATTTCGTAAAAAGCATCAATACAAAAATGTGTAAATCAAAAAATTATTAACAGTTTTACCTGTAATTTATAAGAAAACTTTATGTGCTTCAAATGACAACCAACAAAAACAAAAGAAAAAAAAATCACAGACCTGGGCAGCTAATTGCAAAATATATTACCAAGCTATAAGTATATAAGCATACGGAAGATTTGAACCATTCTAATGACCAACACAACCTGATTTATATGTATAAAACACTCCTCCCAACAGTTGGAAACTTCACATTCTTTTCAAGTGATCACAAAACATTGCCAAGATAAACCCTTTGCTGAGCCATAAGACAAGTCTAAACAAATTTAAAATAATATAAATCATTTAGAGTAGGTTCTTAGGATTAAATTAGAAATCAGTAACAAAAAGGCATTTGGAAAATCCTCCAGTATTTAGAAGTCAATCAAAATACTTATTAAACCACAGGTCTAAGACATAAAAAAAATAGCATATGACAAATATGTATCATTCAGAAGAGAAAATGCGACTGCCAATACATATAAAAGATTCTCGGGCTTCCCTGGTGGCGCAGTGGTTGAGAGTCCACCTGCCGATGCAGGGGACATGGGTTCGTGCCCCGGGTCTGGGAGGATCCCACATGCTGCGGAGCGGCTGGGCCCATAAAAAAGTTGTAAAGATTCTCAACCCCACAATTAATTGTGGAAATATTTTTTAAAAGCCACAATGAAATTCAATTTCACATATAACACACTGGCAGAAAAAAAAAATTTAAGTTAACTAGAATATGAACAAACCAAAAATTTTAGCCACTGTTAGTGCAGGTTAGCACAATCCCACTTGTAAATCAAATTGGTAAATACCTCTTAAAGTTCAAGAGCTGCATATGCTTCAAAGAAGCCATTCTACTATAATTTTATGACCTCAGGAAACACTTGAATATTTTCTCTTACAGACATGTACAAGAATGCTCAAAGCAGCAGTATTCGAAATCTCAAGAATTTAGAATATCTATTGGCAAAAGAATAGATGATAAATTCTAGTACTTGCATATCCTAGGGCATTCTACAGCTCTGGAAGTGAATTGTACAGAGCTACACAAATCATATCATAATGATACACTTTCTGTAAATATTAAGACATGGAAAACAATAACATTGTTTTAATTTAATTTGTATGCATATATAGTAAAGTATAAATGAATAAATGAAATTTGGAAATACTAATTTGTATTCAAAAGGATGCTTAACTCTAGTTGGAAGGGTGGAGAATATGATCCAGGAGGATTAGGGAAATATTATCTGATGGAAATAGTTTATATCTTAAACTGGATTATGGGTATATTGCCATTGAGTGTATAATTCTCTCTCTCTCTCTCTCTCTCTCTCTCTCTCTCTCTCTCCCCCCCTCCATCCGTCCCTCCCTCCTCACTCAGTTATCTCTCTCTGTTTGCTTTTTGAAGTCACGACAAAAATAAATATATTAAGATAATTTTTTGAATGCTTATGGCTACTTCTGAGTATAAAAATAGGGGAAAGTTGAGAAATGGGTACAAAATTTGATTTTATAAGAGAATCGGTTTAAAACAAAAAACATTTAAGTTGCAGCAGTTTACATGAGTTGACATAGTGGATACCCCAGTTTTGAGAGTAGAACCTAACCCCAGTGAAGTCATTCCTTTGAAGAATCTAATCTTTCCAGTTTTCAGTTAAATTTTCTCCAACTCAGGAGCATGTAAATAAAAACACTGTAAAGGTACTTGAAGGCAAAAGAGCATGCCAGCATGCTAGGAATTCATCTGCCTTTCTGATTAATTTTAGATGTGAGCAATTTCAGATTACTGATTAGATTTATCAATAATTAATGCAATGTTATTGTGGATGATTAAGGTTATTTCTTTTAATGGGAATCTCACATCACTTTTAACACCCTGATATAAATTCTTCATGACATATAGCCCAGCATACGCTTTAGCAAGGCTGCCAGACAAGTTATGTAATAATGATTCAACCAATCTCAGGGCACCAGTGAGGAAAAATTTGGTTTAGGCTTAGTTAATAAATGCTTATAGTAAAACCTTTAGGGGTAGCAAGATTGCTTTCTATATCTAGTGTTTGCAACTTTCTTTTACCTCTGTGTGATTTATTTTAATTTATTTCGAATTCAGGTATGTTTATTCTGTAAGTTTACGCACATATGAGAAAAGAAAATGGAAATAGCTTCATAGTCAATTTGGGGTGACAATATGGTAATATGTTAACTGGTAATGAGTTTCTTTTCATATTTGGAGAATTTGAATACAATTTTTATAAAAATACAATGTTTATTTTCATAAGAAAAATAGACCATATCAGGGTGTGATTTTTTTCCTTCCATAATGTTCCCTGGTGTCCCTGAATAGTTACTTTAATTTAAGAAAATTAATACGTATTTATACTCAAAGTCTGTCCTGAGAATGTGAGTTGAGATAGTAAGACAAGTTACTGATAATTCTTAAGCCAAAGAAAACTGCTATTAAAAAAAAGAGCGATATCCACAATTTCAGAGGATCTACAAAACATTTGCTCATGAGCTCTGTGAATAGCATCTATGAGTTTTATTTTGTGTTTTTATTGAGATACAATTGACAGATAACATTATGTAGGTTTAAGGTGTACGACCTATTGAGTTCATACTTACATTTATGTATTGTAATATCATTACCATAGTAGTGTTAGCTAACACATTTATCACGTCACATTATTATTTCTTTTTTGTGATGAAAACAATTAAGATAAGTTTTTTTTGTTTGTTTGTTTGTTTTGCAGCACGTGGGCCTCTCACTGTTGTGCCCTCTCCTGTTGCAGAGCACAGGCTCCGGACGCGCAGGCTCAGTGGCCATGGCTCACGGGCCCAGCCGCTCAGCGGCATGTGGGATCTTCCCGGACCGGGGCACGAACCTGTGTCCCCTGCATCAGCACGTGGACTCTCAACCACTGTGCCACCAGGGAAGCCCTTAAGATAAGTTTTAAAATATGTTCCCAAAAGAATGTAACTCCATCCCGTCTAAAAATGTTTCAAATTCTTTAAAGCACTTAAAATATATAATGTTATACCTGGTTAAACAGTTTAACAGAAAGCTATGCATTCAACTTATTAATAATAGAAAGAAAAATAAAGTATCTCTGTACTGATTGAATTAAAAATGTACAAAACCAATGCAAAAAGTTGACAAAGTTTTCCTTGGTCTATAAACATTCCAAATAAATGAAGAGACACAACTTACTGCTGGGTGAAAAAATAATATTTTAAAAATATTAATTGTCCTTAAATTGTTTTATATATTTTATGTAAATACCAATGGGATTTTCTTGGAATTTTGAAATTTTGGGGGGCAAAATAGTAATATTTCTTGCCCAAGATATACCCTAGGAAATTAATGCTAAGACAATTTAAGTTGTTGTTGCTGTTTTTTCCAACGTTACCCAGTGGTCAATTAGTGCTGGGTTTTTTTTGGTTTGTTTTTTGTTTTTTTGCGGTACGCGGGCCTCTCACTGTTATGGCCTCTCCCGTTGCGGAGCACAGGCTCTGGACGCGCTGGCTCAGCGGCCATGGCTCACTGGCCCAGCCGCTCCATGTGGGATCCTCCCGGACTGGGGCACGAACCTGTGTCCCCTGCATCCGCAGGCAGACTCTCAACCACTGTGCCACCAGGGAAGCCCAGTGCTGGTTTTTAAATTCAGGTTTCCCTGCCTCCAAATTCCTTTCTGCTACCAATATACTATGCTGCCTCATAAAGAAAAAAGAAAAAAAAAAAAAAGGAAAAATATAATGAGGGCATTCTGCTACTGAATCAGAAACACATTGATAAATCAATGGAATAGAATAAGAAGCCCATATACAGAAATAAACTCGAAATGGATTAAAGACAAAGGTAAGACCTGAAACCATAAAACTTCTAGAAGAAAACATGTTTGACACTGATCTTAGCAATATTTTTTGGATATATCTCCTTAGGCAAGGGCAACAAAAGCAAAAATAAACAAGTGGGACTACATCATACTAAAAAGCTTTTGCACAGCAAAGGAAACCACCAACAAAATGAAAAGGCAACCTACTAAATGAGAGAAGATATTTGCAAACAATATATCTGATAAGGGGTTGATATCCAGAATATATAAAGAACTCATAAAACTCAACAACAACAAAAAAATATCCTGATTAAAAAAATGAGAAGAGGACATGAATAAACATTTTTCCGAAGAAGGCATATAGATGGCCAGCAGGCACATGCAAATATGCTCAACATCACTAGTCATCAGGGAAATGCAACTCCAGACCACAATGAGATATACCTCACAACCATCAGAATGGCTATTATCAAAAAGACAATAAACAAGTTTTGGCGAGTAAGTGGAGAAAAGGGAACCCTTGTGCATTGCTGGTAGAAATGTAAATTGGTGCAATTATTATGGAGAACAGTGTGGAGGTTCCTCAAAAAACTAAAAATAGAGCTATCATATAATCTAGCAACTCCATCTCTGGGTATGTATCTGAAGAAAACAAAAACACTAATTAGAAAAGATATATGCACCCCTATGTTCATTGCAGCATTATTTATAATAGACAATATGGATGGAAGCAACAGATAAAGTTTTTTTATATATATATATTTATGCTAAGTGAAATAAGTCAGAGAAAAACCAATACCATCTGATTGCATATATATGTAGAATCTAAAAAACAAAACAAATAAACATAACAAAACAGAAACAGACTCAGATACAGAGAACAAACTTGTCATTGCCAGAGGGGAGGGGCTTGGGGGGACAGATAAGATAGGTGAAAGGGGTTAAGAGGTACAAAATTCCAGCTATAAAATAAATAAGTCACAGGGACATAATGTACACATAGGGACTAATAGTCAATAGTATTGTAACAAATTTTTTATGGTGACGGATTGTAACTGGACTTAATGTGTTATTTCGTAATGTGTAAAAATATCAAATCACTGTTATACATCTGAAGCTAATATGATATTGTATGTCAATTATAACTTAATTTTTAAAATAAAAGCCATTTGACAGGAAGAAAGAAACAAACTTTCATTTATAAGATGAATAAGTTCTGGAGATTTATTATACAGCATGGTAACTATAGTTAACAATTCTGTATTATGTACTTTAAATTTGCTAAAAGAGTTATTAGTTCACAACATAAAATAAAAATGGCAATTATGTGAGGTGATGGAAGTGTTAATTAACCCTATCATGGTAATAATTTTACAATCTGTATGTGTATTAAATCATCACGTTTTACACCTTACACAATGTTATATGTCAATTATATCTCAGTAAGGCTGGGAACAAAAATAAATAAAACCCATTTCTAATGAAAAACATACTATCTTTGTTTAGTGACACTTAAAACACCACAGCTTTGTTCTTTACAGAAGTCACTTCATTTATGCTCAGTTGGATGTTGGTTATTTTAGCTTTCCCAGCACTTCATAACTAATTTGAATTCTTCCTGCACCAACACCAAAAAATTGTCTCCTCAAAGAGCTTCACCCTCTCAGTTGTCCCCAAACTCCAGGAATTCCCTACTTTTGGGGGACGTTTCTTGAGGTTACTTCTCTCCTTACACCTTCTAGATTTCCCTTCCCTCCTAGTTAAGGAATTTTGATTAACAGAAACTCATACTTTGACTGACAGTAAAGTTTCCTTAATAACATCTCTTTAAAGGGAATTCAGGCCTGCTGGCCACGAAGTCTTGGTAGTTCTTTATAGATTGGGTGGCAAAGACAAAAATTACCTCTCATTTTTTTGTTGATCAGTTGGAGAAGAAAATAAGACAAATGAATAAAAAAATTGTTGATTGATCCATGATAGATAAATATGTTGATAAATATTTGGAAAACTGATTAAGATACTTGAAAATATCCATCCGATAAATCAAGATAATCATAAAATGATTCAAAATTTCTTTATCTCTGAAAAATAGTATTTTATAAAATAGTGTTTTATTTTTACTTAGCTTGACATTTTTATGAGAAGAAAACCTTTTAAAATGTAACTTGTAACTTAGTGAATGGTCAATTGTTAAAAAGAAGGTTTTTTTAACAATGGTCCAGTCTTGCTGTTTATGCCCAGTTTGGCTGTGGGAGAAGTAATATAGTTTAGTAGTTGTGAGCACATTCTCTGGAATCAGATTATTTGGCTTTGAACTTCAGCTCTTCCACTTACTAGCTGGGTGACCTTGAGCAAGTTTCTCAGTTTAGCTGTGCCTCAGCTTACTCATATTTAAAATTCAGATAATATAAAATCTTTATCATAGGATGGTTATGAGGATTATACTAGTTAATACTTGTAAGAATCTTAGAATAGTGCTTGGTGTGTGGTCAGCACTATGCAAGGCTTTATTAATAAATAAATTATAGAATATTCAGAAACATCATATCCTTTTCTTTACACCAGCTGTAATAAATACGGTAATTTGTTCAGAGGCCGCTAAATATCTGGAAAATGTTTACCAATAGGAAAGTAGAAAAGTCAATCAAAAACCATTGACTCAATTGTTTATTAATAATATCACAAAGTGAAAATAGTTCAAAATGAGTGCTCTGGAGAGGAGTAAGATGCTTAAAGATCTTACAGAACAAACTGAGGAACATCAGAGTCCAGTTTTGGTTCCAGAATTGTTCACTGTTAAAATTCTCAGAAGACATAAGGAACCAGAGGATGTGTTAATGATGGGACGGGTTGCAAGACTTTAAGCCTGAGACTGCAGTTAGCCATTAATTGGTTGATTTACAATTAGGAAAAGGGTAGGAACAGTTTGGAGGCTAAGATCTTGCTGGAGTCAGCTGAAAATTTTCAGTTCTTCAGCATCTTTCACAAGAAGGAAGATGAGGAGAAAGAATTTCAAGAAAATTAAGATGCCAATAGGGTTTACTTTGTAAATGAGGTGCTTTACCACCCTCCAAATGTAGCCAGAGACAAGCTACTGTAGCAATAAATGGTCACCAGAGACAGAGTATATAAATGTATAGTTAGATGGTTTATATTATACCCCTGCTGCAGTGAGTTGCGCTAATCACAAATTTACACTCCAGGGGTAAAGATGGTAGCAGTAGGAAGAGGAAAGCAGCTTTCAACTGGACATTATTGCCAGAGTCTCTAATACCCAAACAATGAATGTTAGAAATAAGTTTTTGTGGCTAAAATTAATAGACTGTCTATTTGGATAATATACAGCAAAAATGAGTTCTCGTTGGTGACATAGTCAAGAAACATGAGTTGAATAAAATATCCGACAGACACTCCTCACACTTGCATAAATGGGACATAAGAAGCTAGCAAGTCCAATAGCCTCAAAATTTAGGGATGGTGATCCATGCCTAAACCATAAAGGATTTTATGTCCTCTGCCTACTTTAAAGGATTCACGGTCTTCTGACTCAAGCAGATGTGCAGCTGAATCCTTAAACTCGAATGCTGTTAAGTTTTCTTCAGGTGAAAATTTTAGACAAAGTGTTTGCCAAGGTTGCCAAGGACCAGAAAAGAGAGAAAGAGATAAAAAGGCAAGGCCACATCAAGTTTAGAGAACAAGTCGTATGACAGAATTTTTTTTTCTGCTTTGCAATATATATGTGCTATTTATTATATGTGGCAGAATTTGGTCCCTGACTCTTCCCCTTACAAACTAGTTGTGTGATAGCTAATTCTTTCCTGCAACTACCATTACCAAACAAAACAAAACCAGCACACTAACAAAAATAGCTGGGGGTAACCAAATTGGCATAGATCAATTTATATTTTCAATTTCATATCAATGATAAGAAAGTACTGCTTCTCATAGTGAATTGTAGATACCCATATTATTTAAATTTCATGTCATGCCATTCAGTTATGTATGCTACATTGCCATTTTAATATTGAACACATTAAATTTGGGTCATGGGACACATGGAAATTTGCCTGGCAGAATATTTTGAGTCTAGGGGAAAAAAACTAGCTGAGAAGCAATCATCAGGGATTTAGCTCAGGAAAAGACTAAGATTCTGCATGGGTCAGTGGGTTCTAATACCACTTTTAGGAAGTTGAAAAGTTATTGCCACTATTAACTGTCAATTGATTTATTTGACACTTAGAGCTGTGGACCGAACAGTAAGCAATACACTTTACAACAGACTTAAATTTGCGACCATCTGTGCAGTTTAGAAACAGATGGTGAATATTCTGGCCTGATTTTGTTTTCTTTAAACCTGGCTTTAAGGAAGGCAAAAAATTCTCTTATTTCACAAATTGGTACATGCAGTTACATTTAACCTATTTAGTTTCTATAGGTTTTCAAACAACTGCTTTTATAAATTAGAGCATCTTTAAACAGAATCACTTGATTTCTTTACATTTGCATTGTTTCTTACGTGGATTTATGTAATAAAGATGAGCAATATATCTATAAGTATAAAAACAGACTAAAATAACTGTATTAGCATGATCATTATATTCTGTTAAAATACTATCTCCAAATTTGATTTATTTTTATTAAAAAGTTTCAACACTGGCAGGATGAGAAGAGGGGTATTGGGAGTTTTTGCAGTTACTACTTTGCTTTTTATTTCAAACAAGTTGCCTAATTGTCTGCTGGATGTTTGAGACTAAAAGTCCCCAAAGTACAGATGGTAAAGAGATTCCTTCTGCACTGCTTACAGACATTCTTACTTGGCTTTAGAGTTCCTTAGGATTCAGGGAAACCAAAGTGTACTGTAGCGGCTTTCTAGAAATAGCTAGTGACTGACACCTTGTGATAAATTTAAATTTCAACAAAATATGTTAAAGTGGTAGGGATGTTACATGGCACCAGTCTAACTCAAAAGAATGTCCAGGACCACACCCGCCCACATTTTTCTTCAGCCAGTGGGAAATGGAAACACAGGGAAGAGAGAAGGATGAAGGAGGATTTCCCTTTGAAGATACAATAATTCCCATCTTATGAATAATGCATTGCTAAATTTGATGGATTACAGTACAAGCCCATATGTCTGCCCCAAACCTGTTTATCCACACCCAAATTTCCAGTTTATCTGCATACTTTGAGTCTGGCCTGAGACCAGAAATGAAGATGGGGCCAACCATATTGGACACAGAAGACTTAGTCTGGCATGAAAATATGGCACAGCCAGAGCTAGCAGTAGAGTTAGGGCCAGCTGGATCCAAAGATGAATGGCATGAAACTGTGGTGGGACCAGTTCCCAAAGCAGAGACAGGGCTAAGCAGAAGGGAGGAGAACAAGTGGCCACATGGCTGAAAAGAGAGCCAGGCTTTCAGGATTCCCCTATATCCAAATCAGCCTCATTCCCCAATGATCTGGATATTTGAAGTTTTGTTTTATTTCTATGTAAAGACAGTATTTGGGATGAAGCCCAGAGCCAATGCAAGGATTTGCCAGCAACTATGGCCTAATTCAGTCAAAATTCATAGGAAAAAATTACTCAAATAAAAAGATAAGCATGGTTACAGTCTTGTATTAATACTACAGATACCTGAATTTGAGGTTAATACTATGATACTGCTGATTTGATGACAATACCAAATCACTATGATGTGTAGAAAATTCAAATGAAGGCCACATTAAATGATTCAGATGTATTCATTACAATATATTGTGAGTTCAAAAATTCAGTGAAGGTAATGGTATTGCTTTTTAAGAAAATATTATACTGAATCTTGCCTCTTATGTAGTACTAATAAGACATGACCCTTTGTTACAATATCACCTGTGATCTGAATCTCATAGCCCTCCTGCCTTCTGCTTTTTGAAGAAATTTCCCCTGCTTACAGGCTTCTTTCCACCAATATTTAAGCATGTTCAAGTATGTCTTATATTAAACTAAAACATCTTTCCCTGGGCCAAGATGACCAAGCTTTTATATTCCTACATGTATAATTTGTTGGATGTTGGCCACCCCAGAAAGGAAGTGACCATGGGCAATCCCTGAAGGGCTGACAGCTGAAGACTTTCTCCAGGAAACACTCCCAGCATCTCTATCAACAAGTCCTTCACTGAGAGAGACTGGGTGGTATATCACAGTGTCCAACATGGGTCATTCCTTTAGTTGTTTGGATTTACTTCTTCAAACACATTTCTGGAAGCAATTGCTCCAGGATTCTGGTGACCTCTCCTCTTTAGGGGAACCACAGGAAAATAAAATCATTGTTCCTACAGTTGCAACTGGTCTCATCATCTCCTTCATCCACTGTCCATTTCCCATCCTTAGCAAGCACCTCTGCCATCTTGGTGGCTTGACTCAGACTTCCATCTCTGAGAGTTCTGAGCCCCTGATCACTATGCTTTTTTCAGGCCAGGATTGATGAACTTGTCCATTTACCATAAAAAGAGCCACTTAATTGGATTATCTGGCTGACAAACATATGCCTCCCTCGTTTCTTCATTACGTAACAGCATCCCTGTCGCTTTCTAATAAAGGTCTATTACCCCAGCCTGGATAGTGACTCCTCTTTTTGCCTTCTGGTCCCTTGGAACAAGGAGACTGAAATCCTCAGACAAGTTACAACTTACAATTCAATGTCTCTGTCCTTGACAGAAGGACACCCCATTTGAGAATTAAAGTCTTTAAACCAGCAGAGCCCAGTTGCATGGACTGGAAGTAAAAATTCTGCAAGTGGGGCCATCTTTTTCGTTATCTGTTTTTTTCTGAAAAATTAATAGAACTTAGCAATGACTATTTATTTTGTTTTCCTTTTAGTGACTAGTTCCTTATGATTTCTCAAATACGTAATGTACCATGCAGGCTAATGCATCCCCTTCCACCAGTATACCATCCCAATTCTTTACCTTGTGCCAGGGTTAACTGCTCCACCTACGACCACTGATGAAATTCTCAACATCCGCTGAGTAGCAAGTGATCCAGGTACAAACTCCATCTTCAGCACCTGCTTTCGCAGACAGGTTGCGTTTTTCTGGAAAGATGTTTTAAGATGGAGTTTAGCATGCAGGTGGTTTATTAAGGAATAAGTGAAAGGAAGTAGGAGGGAACAGAGGGAAAATCAAGCTGTAATGCAGACTTAACAACAATTTTGGGCAACGCTATAAGAAGCTTCGCAGCTAGAAAGGTTCTTCAGTTTTTTGTCAATTGGACAGAGATGTCCAGAGCTTTATATATCTGCATCAGTGAGTCATAGGAGGTGGGTTGTCCATAGAGGGGCTTGGGCTTTTTTGCAGCTTTTTTTGCATACCTTGGTATACCTTGAAGGTGCTGAGACTAAAGGTTGTCTATTGACAGCACTTTTAACACATAGTGCAATAAGTCCTTCATTGAAGGAGAATCCAGTAGGTGCATAACCATGTTCACCACTCTTGTAGTTAGTGAAGTTGCCTTCAACTCTATACTACTCATGAGTAGGATTTTTGAACATATGGCTTAATTTTGATAAACACTATCAGATTATTTTCAGATGTTCTTAAACATTTGTATTCCAATAGCCTCAATATAAGTTCCAACTTCTCACAGTCTCATCAACACGTCAATGAAGTTAGGTAATAACATACCTTTCTGATTATAGCCCTTCTGTTTGGTAATAGGTAGTTTTTACTACTTTTATTACATCTCTTCTTATAACTTTTAGCCTTTGGTTGTTCCCTCTGGAAGTTGCCTTTTCACTTCTGTTAGCCAGTTTTCTACTGAGTGTTATGTCTTATTTCTGTATGTTTTTTAGGATTTAATCTTCTGTCAATTTCAGATGTTGCAAATATGTTCCCTCTACTTAATCACCTGTGAAATAATAAAAAATATATGTACTGGTCTCTGTTCCTGGTTCCTGACACAGAGCTCTAAAACACTTGTAAATAGGGCTTCTAGGAGAATCTTTAGTTCAAGTATTTGGTCTTTGACCTTGGTTTATGGCACAGAACTCCTAAATCCCTTGCAATTTTTTAGTGATTAGAATGACTTTTGTTCCAATGTGGTGATTCTTGGTGGGCTTCTGGATAGGGGCTGGCCACCAGAAAGATCAAGCCAAGATTAGAAGCTTGGTACTTTCAGCCACATCCCCCATTCTCCAGACTGAGAAGAAGGCCTGGAAATTGTTACTAATCAATCATACCAACATACAAACCCCAAAAGTATATGTAGGTCTAAGAGAGCTTCCAGGTTGGTAATATGTCTACTTGCTAGGAGGGTGGTTTATAATATCCTTTATAGTAAACTGGTAAACATAAGTAAGTGTTTCCCTGAGTTCTGTGAACCATACTAACAAATTACTGAACTCGAGGAGGGGGTTGTGGAATTTATAACCAGTCTGTCAATAGCACAATCTTGGACATGCAGTAGCACATCTGACAATCTTGATGTTTGAAGTGGGGGCAGTTTTCTGGGACTGAGCCCTTAATTCATGGGATATGATACTGACTACAGATATACAGTGTTAGAACTGAATTGAATTGACCAGCTAGTGTTGGGAAATAGGTTGGTGTGGGGAAAAATTTACACATCTGGTGTCAGAAATATTCAGTGTGTCAAAAACTCAAAATGGATTAAAAACCTAAATGAAAGACCAGACACTATAAAACTCTCAGAGGAAAACATAGGAAGAGCACTCTGACATAAATCACAGCAAGATCTTTTTTGACCCCCCTCCTAGAGTAATGAAAATAAAAACAAAAATAAACAAATGGGGCCTAATGAAACTTAAAAACTTTTGCACAGCAAAAGAAACTATAAACAGAATGAAAAGACAACCCTCAGAATGGGAGAAAATATTTGCAAATGAATCAATGGACAAAGGATTAATCTCCAAAATATATAAACAGCTCATGTAGCTCAGTATTAAAAAAACAAACAACCCAATCAAAAAATGGGCAGAAGACCTAAATAGACATCTCTCCAAAGAAGACATACAGATGGCCAAGAGGCACATGGAAAGCTGCTCAACATCACTGATTATTAGAGAAATGCAAATCAAAACTACAATGAGGTATCACCTCACATCAGTTAGAATGGGCATGATCATAAAATCTACAAACAACAAATGCTGGAGAGGGTGTGGAGAAAAGGGAACCCTCTTGCACTGTTGGTGGGAATGTAAATTGACACAGCCACTATGGAGAACAGTATGGAGGTTCCTTAAAAAACTAAAAATAGAATTACCATACGACCCAGCAATCCCACTACCGGGCATATACCCAGAGAAAACCATAATTCAAAAAGACACATGCACCCCAATGTTCATTGCAGCACTATTTACAATAGCCAGGCAATGGAATCAATCTAAATGCTCATTGACAGATGAATGGGTAAAGAAGATGTGGTACATATATACAATGGAATATTACTCAGCCATAAGAAGGAATGAAATTGGGTCATTTGTAGAGATGTGGATGGACCTAGAGACTGCCATACAGAGTGAAGTAAGTCAGAAAGAGAAAAACAAATATATATTAACGCATATATGTGGAATCTAGAAAAATGGTACAGATGAACCAGTCTGCAAGGCAGAAATAGAGACACAGATGTAGAGAACAAACGTATGGACACCAAGGGGGGAAAGTGGGGGGAGGTGGGATGAATTGGGAGATTGGGATTGACATATATACACTAATTCGTATAAAATAAATAACTAATAAGAACCTGGTGTATAAAAAATAAATAAATAAAATAAAACTCAAAAATTAAAAAAAAAAGAAGTGTTCAGTGTGAGAGTAAAGGAAAACAGTGCATTATTTCTAGGCATCATGCATTTCTTAAGTTAGTTTATGGTATTTAGAAATGTTTGATTTTGGTATAGAACATCAATGTTTGATCATAGGAATTGTACTTTTGTGGTCTTTTCTACCTTGAAGTCACAAAAACGTGCTCCTTTTCTTGTTAGTTTTATACTATTATTTTTTACATTTAGGTTTTTAAAAGATATTTTTTACAGTCTGCATTTACATATTCTGCCAAATTTGGATATTTATATATGACCCCAAATTAATTAATTTCATCCTGATTTTCCAATGAAGGTATATATATAATTGTCCATAATATTATTACATTTTCGTCTCTATCCATATTGTAGTTAATTCTCTCTTTTTGTCCATTTAATTTATTTGTGCTCTCTCTCTATCTCTTTTCTAACCAACTGAATGTGAAGTGCCAAGGTTTGACATTTGAGTGACTAAAGGGTTATCGATGCTGTCAATATACATGGGTTAAGTTCTGCAAATGCTATTTCCTTAAATGGAGAAAATGGTAGTACCTACCTCATAGTGCTGTTGTAAAGATAACTGAGGTAATACATAGAACACTTTGAATATAGCTTGAATATAATGACCTTAATAAATGTTAAAAAGTATTATTATTATAATAATCATTGTTTTATCAGTATCTTTACTTACAGGTAAATTATAAATGTTAGTGTAAGCTCTCTAGCAACCAACTTGAAAAAGATAAACCCAATAAAGTGTAGAGTTCATACTCTCCAAATAATAAAGACAAATTTGTTTATAGCTAAATAATATTGTGAGACATTTCTTTCTTTCCCTTCTGTATTTTCTATTCACACACACACACACACACACACACACACACACACACACCCCTTCAGAAAAGTAGCAGGTTTAACTTCACTGCATCAGAGTAAAGAAAGTCTGGAGTTGAATGCAAAGCAGCTTGAAGAACTTCTTGATTTTAGTTTTCCAAAATATTAAATCTAGTATGTAAGAATTGAGGAAAGAGACAGAGTGTTTGGAAAACAGAGGTGAACAAGTTTTTCTGCCAGACTAAAATGAGATTTCCCTGTTGGAGGTCAAGTTGGAAAAGAAATATGTGGGACTCATAAAAATGAGAATCAGACTTATCCTTGTCAGGGTCCTAGAGTGAGGCCAAGATCCCGGAAAGAAATGGCTGCAAGGAGCTTATAGGGAGATGGGACCACGGGTTCCATGATGACAGTCTCACCTATTATCTTTGGACCCAATTAAGATTTGAACTCCCAGAACTGCCTCTAAATTCTCTGAGGAATCACTACTGGCTGAACACTTGTAACCAGCTTAACCTTCAGCCAGTTCATTTCTCTATGTTTCAGTTTCCTAATTTGTAATAATATCTACCTTACAGTGTAGTTTTCACTATTAAATGAGGTAACAATTGAAAAAGATTCCTTGACCAAACTCCTAGACAAGCTCCTCTGCTCTGGGTACCCTTTCAAGTTGTAATAGTCCACAGTCCGTTATGCCTTATGAAATGTCTAAATGATGGCCTCTGGAAAATTTAAGTAATTCCAAATCTTTCTCTCTTATTTAGCAGTGGCACATATATCCAAATCAAGACCCAGGAACATATACATGACTTCACCTGTGTAGTTAGTAAGCTAAACTTTCCAAAGATCTTTGTTATTTATGTGATCAGTAAAGAATGAATACTAAATAAGATTGGCATTTCTGGAATTGTCTGGCTAATTTCAAAACCAAAATGAAGAAAAACGTGCAAACCATTTGAAGATTACAGAACATATTTAATAGTTATAATTTCTTAAAGCCTTAAAATTATTTTCAGAATGGAGAAAAGGAGAAGAAAAGTATGTTTCCATATAAGTTGCTTAAAAAGGGACAGGTGGAAACTTCCTTCAATTGCAATACTATGAAAGCCAGACAATAGAATAGAAACAAAATAGTTTAAAGGAATTCGTCAGATTATTAATTTTTGTTTAAACAGATCCTCAAAGACTCAGATTAATCTCATTTTACTTACTTGTGACAAATTTAAACATTTGTGATAATGCAGTAGGGAAAAGGAATAAACAGTTGGTATATAACTGACATAACTAATTAGGTAGATTACATTCCTTAGATTTCATCATGAATGCAAAATACATATTTACCAATACCATGAAATTTCATTTGGTATTCTTACTTAACTCTCATGACATACAATAAGAAAAATTAAAATAAAAAATGGTATTTCCAACACTTTCTCTGAGTGAATGTTAAAACTGAGCCACCGAGACAAAAATGGTCCCGGATGCTAACTGCATGTAATATTCAATTGCAGTCATTTGTTGAGATACAACATGACTACAGTTACATAGAATTTTAAGATTACCTCTGTATTTGAACTGATGAAAATAACAGCATCAGGTTCAAAAATGAGTACAAAAGCAAGACTGACCTAAAACAACAAACAGCCAGTTATTTTACCAGCAAAATGGGTTTATTCAGGAACAGCAAAGAATTGCAATGTGGGACATGCAATCTATCATGAACCACAGGCTAGACTGGAGAACAAAGGAGAGAAGTGTTCTTTATAGAGGAGAGGGAGAAGTTGGGAGGGGCTGTTATAAACAAAGAGTCTATTGGATGAAACTGGGAGTTCGAAGTGCAGTGTCTTTTCATTGGCTGAGTTATGACAGTCTCATTGGCTGGGCAGTTGCCAGGCAAGGAGAAATTCTTTCTTCCTCCTGCTGGGTAGTAAAGTAGTAACCATTTTCCTGATGGAGATGCAAAGGTACATCTCTTCCTGTTGGGTCTGCAATTGATGCTGAGTTGTAGGTTGTGAGAACTCCCCATTCTGGCCTGCCAATTCCATTTTAAATGAGGTTTCTGTTTATTAATTTTTATATCAAGAAAAAAGTTAAATAGGAGACTCAACTACTGAGATACCTCTGCAACAAAAATTAATCATTTTTCATTTTTGCACCCCATATCAATAGTTGAGAAGGAATGAGAGCATGCCTGCTCACCCCTGCTTCTTTTTAACTAAGTCATGATTTCTAGTTTAAGTAATAGATTTCTCTGTTTTACATAATAGTTGACAACTTTGTCCCTAAAAATTTTCTAATCCCATTATATAATATTATGGAACAGATGACACTAGCAACCTCCATGGAATGCAGGGGAAGAAAGAAGTGATGGAACCTCCCAGTTTGAAAGCAAACACACTAAAATACAGCTTTATGTTTCTAATAAATATTATGATCTCAATAGCTCTTTTATGACTGTATGCTCTAAAGCAAAATAAAATGTTTCATGTGTCAATGAATTTCTTACTTATAGCAAGTTACTCTACTCTAAGTGGTCCTCACCTCCTCATCTCTACCAAAAGAAATGGCTACGAAATTTAGGGTGAAATGACTTGTAATAGTGCCAAAATTGTCATTCATTTTATCCAAGCAAACAATTTCTGAAAATATAAGAGAACTCATGAAATGGAAGGGAAATGGATAAGGATAATGGAAGCAATACCAATAAATTGGTATTGATTTACTGGATAATATTAAATATCAATAAATATCAAAAGCTTGATTTACTGGATAATATTTTTTGGGTAATTTTGTCAAACAGTGTGGGATGAAAATATGAAGATAAATAACTTTTTTTCCCTAGAAGATATTTAGACCAGGTTGAAAATCAGGCCAGATTCTGTAGATAAACTCTTGGCTCATGACTTTTCTACTGGAGATGAAATAGGAAGGAGACTATACAATGGCAGTAAACCAGTGAGATCAAGATGGAGATCTCAGATCTTACATGGTAGGATACTGGAAGGTAGAGCAGTTATTTATTTTTTCTTGAACAAAAGACTTAGGTATTTATGTAATAGGTTGTAGGGGCAACTGGAGCATGGAAAAACATAGAGCAAAGTCAAGTGTACAAATTTGTAACTTTGAAATGCACTGGACATCATACCCCAATGTATTTTCTTCATAATTAGCACAGGGTAGTAATAAATTTTACAGAAAAAAGAACTCCATATAAAAATAAGTTTGGCAACAGGGGTTTTGACATAAATAATTTTCAGTAAGACAAGTAAAAGAGTTCTCAAGGATTTTCTTTAGTGATTTCTATATGAATTTCCAAGAAGGCAATCTAGAATATAAACAGCATTGCCAAATTTATTTTAATATAAAGTTTACTTATCACGGAACACATCATTGGTCTAAATTTATTGGGGATACACTTTAAGAAATGCTGAATTACAGAAAGGGAGTATAAAAGAGAGCCATCAAAAATATAAAGCATATGGATAACACCAACTTCTGGCTTGCCTAACCCCAGTTCTAGTTTTTTATGTTCTCTACCAGAAAATATAGTAGTCAGGATTTAAAGTAAAATCATGCGTAACTGCAGATAAAATACCGACCACTGGTAACAAGAGAAACCACTGAGAGAATAAATTTGTCTCCATTTATTGTTAGTTATTCAGAAAATAGTTATGAGATACTACATGTCAGACACTAAGTGAGATGTTGGAGTTCCAAAGATAAATTAAGTCATAATCCTTGCACACCAGGAACTCATTCTAATTGAGTGGGCAGCTGGGAGGAGGAGAGACATTTAGAGAGATAATTACAATCTACTTGTAGATTTCATGAAAAAAGAACATACTTAAAGCCATGAACTATTTATTTAAAAAGTCACTAAGTAAGCTTTACATACAAATCATTTTCAACACTATACACTTTTAAGTTATTTTAAAAGGACTATAATTAAGTGTAACATTCCTGAGTTACATGTATTCTCCTGAATAAAATGGTTATTGTATCAAAACTAGACTTCCTTTGTGCACACTGGCCAGTAATCTATTTTAAACTTGTAATAAAATCCTGTAAATCAAAATCAAGCTTCTTAACGTACCTTGGAAGAGACAGAATTACAAATAATGTACAAAGGCTAACAGCTGTTGTACCAGATTACCCTTCCTGAAAAATGTGACAATGCAGATACTTTTCTTTCCTTACAGTCATTTAATAAAATAAAGTTCCCCCAAGTGAGAGGTGCCTGCCAACAAAGCATGAAAAAAAGGTGTTATGTACTCCAACGCCTTTTTTTGCTGTGTCAGGATCCATAAGGGAACATTCTAAAAACGACTTCCATAAATCCTTTTCTTTTGTTCACGTTTTGCAAAAGTTTTTGTTCTGTGTAATCTTTCTTTGGCTTGGTTTAAAAAAGTTATTTGATGGGTCTGCAATTCGTTCTTTCAGGATTATCTAAAGGTGTCATCTATGTACTCCTGTCATGATGTCCCAGAATCTGTCACCTAAATAAATTTAGAGCAGTTGACTTCAATGGTTATAGAGCTCACATTGCATTCTGTCTTGAGAGAAGCTAAAGTAGAAAGCAGGAGATTGTAATTCTTGAGAAATGAACATAAACTACTTGTGTTGAGGAGAGATTACAGCAACTAATGTGCTCTATAAATACAAATAACTCAGATCATGATAAGACATAAATTAACTAATAATATTGCTGTTAAGCAATGCAAGAAAGGGAACATTTGGTTTGCTGTTCTTTTTTTTTATAGCATTTATATATTTTTTTAACATCTTTATTGGAGTAAAACTGCTTTACAGTGCTGTGTTAGTTCCTGCTGTATAACAAAGTGAATCAGCTATACATATACATATATCCCATATCCCCTCCCTCTTGCATCTCCCTCCCACCCTCCCTACCCCACCCCTCTAGGTGGTCACAAAGCACCAAGCTGATCTCCCTGTGCTATGTGGCTGCTTCCCACTAGCTATCTATTTTACATTTGGTAGTGTATATATGTCCATGCCACTCTCTCACTTCATCCCAGCTTACCCTTCCCCCTCCCCGTGTACTCAAGTCCATACTCTACGTCTGCATCTTTATTCCTGTCCTGCCCCTAGGATCTTCAGAACCTTTTTTTTGTGTGGGGGGGATTCCATATATATGTGTTAGCATACGGTATTTGTTTTCCTCTTTCTGACTTACTTCACTCTGTATGACAGACTCTAAGTCCATCCACCTCACTACAAATAACTCAGTTTCGTTTCTTTTATGGCTGACTAACATTCCATTGTATATATGTGCCACATCTTCTTTTATCCGTTCATCTGTCAATAGACACTTAGATTGCTTCCATGTCCTGGCTATTGTAAATAGTGCTGCAATGAACATTGTGGTACATGACTCTTTTTGAATTATGGTTTTCTCAGGTTATATGCCCAGTAGTGGGATTGCTGGGTCATATGTTAGTTCTATTTTTAGTTTTTTAAGGAACCTCCATACTGTTCTCCATAGTGGCTGTATCAATTTACATCCCACAAACAGTGCAACAGGGTTCCCATTTCTCCATACCCTTTCCAGCATTTATTGTTTCTAGATTTTTTGATGATGGACATTCTGACTGGTGTGAGGTGATACCTCATTGTAGTTTTTGATTTGCATTTCTCTAATGATTAGTGATGTTGGGCGTCCTTTCATGTGTTTGTTGGCAATCTTCTTTGGAAAATGTCTATTTAGGTCTTCTGCCCGTTTTTGGATTGGGTTGTTTGTTTTTTGGATATTGAGCCGCATGGGCTCCTTGTATATTTTGGAGATTAATCCTTTGTCAATTGCTTCATGTGCAAATATTTTCTCCCATTCTGAGGGTTGTCTTTTCATCTGTTTATGGTTTCCTATGCTGTGCAAAAAGCTTTGAAGTTTCATTAGGTCCCATTTATTTTTGTTTTTATTTCCCTTTCATTAAGAGGTGGGTCCAAAAGGATCTTGCTGTGATTTATGTCATAGAGTGTTCTGCCTATGTTTTCCTCTAAGAGTTTGATAGTGTCTGGCCTTACATTTAGGTCTTTAATCCATTTTGAGTTTATTTTTGTGTATGAGGTTAGGGAGTGTTCTAATTTCATTTCTTTACACGTAGCTGTCCAGTTTTCCCAGTAAAACTTATTGAAGAGGCTGTCTTTTCTCCATTGTGTATTCTTGCCTCCTTTGTCAAAGATAAGGTGACCATATGTGCGTGGGTTTATCTCTGGGCTTTCTATCCTGTTCCATTGATCTATACTTCTGTTCTTCTGCTAGTACAATACAGTCTTGATTACTGTACCTTTGTAGTATAGTCTGGGAGCCTGATTCCTCCAGCTCCATTTTTCTTTTTCAACATTGCTTTGGCTATTCAGGGTCTTTTGTGTTTCCATACAAATTGTGAAGTGTTTTGTTCTAGTTCTGTGAAAAATGCTATTGGTGGTTTGATAGTGATTGCATTGAATCTGTAGATTGCTTTGGGGAGTATAGTCATTTTCAAAATGTTGATTCTTCCAATCCAAGAACATGGTATATCTCTCCATATATTTGTATCATCTTTAATTTCTTTCATCAGTGTCTTATAGTTTTCTGCATACATGTCTTTTGTCTCCTTAGGTGGGTTTATTCCTAGGTATTTTATTCTTTTTGTTGCAATGGTAAATGGAAGTGTTTCCTTAATTTCTCTTTCAGATTTTTCATCATTAGTGTATAGGTATGCAAGAGATTTCTGGCATTAATTTTGTATCCTGCAACTTTACCAAATTCATTGTTTAGCTCTAGTAGTTTTCTGGTAGCATCTTTAGGATTCTCTATGTATAGTATCATGTCATCTGCAAACAGTGACAGTTTTACTTTTTCTTTTCAGATTTGGATTTCTTTTATTTCTTTTTTGTCTCTGATTGCTATGGCTAAAACTACCAAAACTATGTTGAATAATAGTGCTGAGAGCTGGCAACCTTGTGTTGCTCCTGATCTTAGAGGAAATGATTTCAGTTTTTCACCACTGAGAATGTTGTTGGCTGTGAGTTTGTCATATATGGCCTTTATTATATTGAGGTAAGTTCTCTCTATGCCTACTTTCTGGAGGGTTTGTATCATAAATGGGTGTTGAATTTTGTCAAAAGCTTTTTCTGCAACTATTGAGATGATCATATGTTTTTTCTCCTTCAATCTGTTAATATGGTTTATCGTCTTGATTGAATTGCATATATAGAAGAATCCTTGCATTCCTGGGATAAACCCCATTTGATCATGGCATATGATCCTTTTAATGTGCTGTTGGATTCTGTTTACTAGTATTTTGTTGAGGATTTTTGCATCTATGTTCATCAGTGATATTGGCCAGTAGTTTTCTTTCTTTGTGACATCTTTGTCTGGTTTTGGTATCAGGGTGATGGTGGCCTCGTAGATGAGTTTGGGAGTGTTTACAAGCAGCACATGTAGCACAGTATCAAAAAAACAAACAATCCAATGCAAAAGTGGGCAGAAGACCTAAATAGACATTTTTCCAAAGAAGATATACAGATTGCCAACAAACACATGAAAGGGTGCTCAACATCATTAATCATTAGAGAAATGCAAATCAAAACTACAATGAGGTATCACCTCACACCATTCAGAATGGCCTTCATCAAAAAAATCTACAAACAGGGCTCCCCTGGTGGCGCAGTGGTTGAGAGTCCACCTGCCGATGCAGGGACACGGGTTCGTGCCCCGGTCCAGGAAGATCCCACATGCCGTGGAGCGGCTGGGCCCTTGAGCCATGGCCACTGAGCCTGCACGTCCAGAGCCTGTGCTCCGCAACGGGAGAGGCCACAACAGTTAGAGGCTCACATCCCACAACAACAACAACAAAAAACTCTACAAACAATAAATGCTGGAGAGGGTGTGGAGAAAAGGGGACCCTTGTGCACTGTTGATGTGAATGTAAATTGATACAGCCAATATGGAGAACAGTATGGAGGTTCCTTAAAAAACTAAAAATAGAATTACCATATGACCCAGCAATCCCACTACTGGGCATATACCCTGAAAAAACCATAATTCAAAAAGAGTCATGTACCACAATGTTCATTGCAGCTCTATTTAGAATAGCCAGGACATGGAAGCAACCTAAGTGTCCACTGACAGATGAATGGATAAAGAAGATGTGACACATATATACAATGGAATATTACTCAGCCATAAAAAGAAATGAAACTGAGTTATTTGTAGTGAGGTGGATGGACCTAGAGTCTGTTATTCAGAGTGAAGTAAGTCAGAAAGAGAAAAGCAAATACCGTATGCTAACACACATATATGGAATCTAGAAAAAAAAAGAAAAAAATGGTTATGAATAACTTAGGGGTAGGACAGGAATAAAGATGCAGAGGTAGAGAATGGACTTAAGGACATGGGGAGGGGGAAGGGTAAGCTGGGACAAAGTGAGAGAGTGGCATGGACTTTATATATACTACCAAATGTAAAATAGATAGCTAGTGGGAAGTAACTGCATAGCACAGGGAGATCAGCTTGGTGCTTTGTGACCACCTAGAGGTGTGGGATAGGGAGGGTGGGAGGGAGACAGAATAGGGAGGAGATATGGGGATATATATATGTGTAGCTGATTCACTTTGTTATACAGCATAAACTAACACACCTTTGTAAAGCAACTATACTCCAATAGAGATGTAAAAAAAAAGCAAGGCCATCTTTGGCATTGTGCAGTGTACAACATGCACAGCTATACACAGCAGCCCTGGGTTAAAGAGTGGGCTCCAGAGTCAGAGAAATCCTAGTCTAAATCTCACTTCTGCTATTTATTCTCTGTAAAACCATGAGCAAATTGACCCTTCTATACCTCACTTTCCTCTTTCATAAATCTGGAATATTTACAGTAGCAACCTCTTAGTGGTGTTGCAAGGATTAACATAAAATAATATATAGGTGAAGATTTTAACACAGGGCCTGGCACAGAGAAGTTGCTTAACAAAAGCTATGATTATTCTCCATGGCTAACTTTACCTTTAAGATCAGCCTATGTCACCCTGGATGGGAGGGGTGTTTGGGGGAGAATCGATACATGTATATGTATGGCTGAGTCCCTTTTCTGTGCACCTGAAACTATCACAACATTGTTAATCAGCTATACTCCAATATAAAATAAAAACTTTAAAAAAATCCAGTATATATAAAGAGCACATTCAACTAAACAACAACAAAAAAAAACCCAATTAAAAAATGGGTAGAGGGGACTTCCCTGACAGTCCAGTGGTTAAGACTGCACTGACACTGCAGAGGGCACAGGTTCCATCCCTGGTTAGGGAACTAAAATCCCGCATGCTGTATAATGCAGTCAAAAAACTTTTTTTTAATTAAAAAATATTTTTTAATGGGTAGAGGATGTGAATATACATTTTTCCAAATAAGACATACAGATGACGAACAGGCACATGAAAAGATATTAAAAATCACTAACTCTTAAGGAAATGAAAATCAAAACCATGGTGAGATATCACCTCACACACTTTAGAATGGCTATTACTGAAAAGTCAAGAAATAACAAATGTTGAAGAGGATGTAGAGAAAAGGGAACCCTGCTACACTGTTGGTGGGACTGTAAAGTGGTTGCAGCCACTATGGAAAAAAATATGGAGATTCCTCCAAAAATTTAAAATAGAACTTCCCTATGACCCAGGTATTTCACTTCTGTGTATCTATCTGAAGAACATAAAAACACTAATTTGAAAAGATTTACGCACTTTTATGTCCATCACAGAATTATTTGCAATAGTCAAGATAGGGAAACAACCTAAGTGCCCAACGATGTATGGATTGATAAAGAAGATGTGGTATATACACGTAAGGAATACCACTCAGTTATAAAAACAAATGAAATCCTGCCTTTTGGGACAAGATGGATGGATCTTGATGGTATTATGCTAAGTGAAATAAGTCAGATAGGGAAAGACAAGTTCCATATGATTTCTCTCATATGTGGAATCTAAGAAAACAAAACAAACAAACAAAATAAAACAAAAACAAACTCATAGATACAGAGAACAGAATAGTGATTACCACAGGAGAAGAGGGTTGGGAGGTAGGTGAAATGGGTGAAGAGGATCAACTGAAGAGGAATGTAAACTAAACTTTTGATGTATTGTACATTGTATACATTGTATACTGTTTACATTGCAGTGTATACAGAAGTCAAGTTATAGTGCTCTACACTTGAAAATTATATAATATATATAATATACAAATATATGGCTATATTTCCCAACTCATAATATGTATTCAATAACATTTTATTGAATGAATCTGAATGCAAAAGAACAAATATATAATATTTTAATCTGGACTAGTAATTATAAGATTGGGCAGTAACTTGAGGGGAAGGACCTTTCCAATAGATAGTCACCTGCCTTGTCAATGATAAACCCAGCTCAACCTGGGAAAATGCACAAGAGTTTACAATGGTAATAGCAATGATAGTAATAATACATCACAATTACAAATTGAGAAGTTTGAAGATTATAAAACATTTTCATAACCTGCATATATTAGGCTCAAAATAGCTAGACAATATGTCTCAGACTGCAGCATACTAGAAAAATCTTCAAGAGTGTGTGTAACACAGTAAGTGTCCTAAAGTCAATGACTTCTACACAGCAGGGAAAGCTTTCTCAGGTGGTGACCAACCTAAAAAGCTATTCACTTAGAGCCAACATCCAGAACAACCCAGATGACCCTTCCCCGCTAGAGAAGGATGTCACCCCTGGCTTACAGATAAGCATTTTGCACAATATCTATTAAAAGAAAACAAATATTCTTAAAGTCGTAGCCTCCCAAATTAGAAACAGTGGGAGCCAGAGCAACATAAATCCATAAACATGCAAGGTATAGTTTCAGAAAACACAGACAGAGAAAGGAAGGCTCTCAAAACTAAGTTAAGCCCTGGAGCAAAGATCAGTCCTTTTAGATTAAACAGATATAATATAGGAACAGCACTGGGGACTGAAGATCATCAGGGCAACAAAAGAAAAAGAGTTTCTGAAAAAGATTAGGACAGACAATTCCATTTGCCAGAAATGGCCAACCTTTAATACTGAAGTAAAGAAAATACATTATGTAATTTGAAACATGCATGCTTAACTTAACTATATTCAGAGAATTCAACATTTAGAAATTATTAAAGAAATTATTCCAGAACACTAAGTAGAAATCATTATTCCTTAAGGATTGGTGTTATAACAAGGCAAATTTTCCCCTGGGCATCACAGAACTGCATTTTGGTCTTCAGCACTCAGCATTATGATCACAACAGTGTTATGTCCATGTTACAAATAAAAAAGGAAATTGAGGATCAGAGCTGAGACTTGAATGCAGATCATTTGAGTGCAAACTCAGTGTGTTTCTTATCCACAGCTGTCTCCTTTTGGTATTCTGCAACTAAAGTCCTGATAATTATTTAACAGAATGCTATAGCACAATCTAGGGGGAGCTTGCCAAAAATTACCCATTGCAAGTACCCTAAACAAGTTTATTCTGTTCTTTAGACAAAATTATACTCTATATGCTTTTGCAGCAGTATTTCAGCAAATAACTCCTCTTTAGTGATATCCACTTTCATGGGATAACATCAGTTTTAGTAGCAGCATTTTGAATATAAAGAAAATGTAGCTTCTCAGGGGGGTTCAGAGAGAAATTATGAATTATACCACGTTATTTATTACAAAAATGTAGGTGAATATTTTTAGATGAATAACCCCACCATTCTGCATAATCTGTGCTTTACCGTACCTCTTATTTTAATTTTATGCCAGTATTTAATTAGAAAAATATTTCTAGTGACACTAAAAACAACTAAAAGATTTGCTATGGAGGCAGTTTTACCATTACGTCACTGGCATCCACGAAAACAGGCTGTGTCACATGCATCTCAGCATCTTGGGGTCTGAAGGAACCTTACTGAGCATTTACCCCAACCACCCATTGAAGTGCAGTGGAAATGCAAAATTTGAGATTGGGTAGACCTGGATTTCAATTCCAATTCCAGCACATATCAGTCATCAAACATACCTCTCCGAGGCTAGGTGTATTTATCTAATTAGGGTTGTAGAGGTAGGTATTTCCTGAGTAACTTATCTCACATACACATCAATAATTCCCTCTTCATGGGAATTCCCTGGCAGTCCAGTGGTTAGAACTCTGCGCTTCCACTGTAGGGGGCATGGGTTCAATCCCTGGTCGGGGAATTAAGATCCTGCATGCCGCATGGTACAGCCAAAATAATAATAATTCCCTCTTCATACAATCTGTATATTTCATATTTTGAATTTATTATAATATATATTGTTTGTTTACTTGTTTACTTTATTACAGCCTTCTCCACTAAAATAAAAGCTCCGTGAGATTAGAAACCCCATATGTCTAATTCACCACTGCATCTTCTGTCTTGAGCATAATCCTGGTACACAGTTGATGATCAGTAATTTTTTTTTTTTTAATGATCAGTAATTTTTGCTAGGGGGAGTAAGGAAAGGGAATAGAAAGGAATGTTGCTGTGACAATTAAATAACATAATATGCGTGGAGGGTTTAGCACAGAATGGGCAGTCCATAAACATTAACTGGTATTATTAGTATTTATGCCAAACATAAATCTCTCATATTGTATTTCTGAAAGGTGGGTTCTAACCCTATGGAAAAACTCCAATGAAAACACTCTTAAACTTCTTGAGTGGCCCATCCCACATTCAACCACACATAATGGCAAGATCTCCACAAACAAGAGAAGAAATTTCCAAGTATTGTTTCCTGTTCCTACCACCTATGTCATACAAACCAAGGACTACACTTAAAATATTCAAAAATTTTTTTTGAAAATTGTGTCAGTTTCTTTCTCCTATGAAAACTCCCAACTCTGTGTGTGTGTGTGTGTGACTAAATAAAATGACAAAGTCTCACAGTTTTGATCACCAAGAAAAATTCACCAGACATTTGTCAAAAATGACCATAATGTGAACATTTAAAGTAGGACTTTAACATTTCTGGAAAATATATTCTCCTAGGACTGTGCTCTTCCCAGTCAAGGCAAAGCTTTTGAGTTTATCAAAATCTTTTTCAGCTTTTCTGCCCACAATTATGATTAGTGACTCCTATATGAGAGGAGGTATAAGCATTGTGAATCTCTTAAGGGAAATATCATGTGAGAATTATTTTGAGAGGCAAACACAAGTAATGATCATAATGACAAAATTTGAGGTACAGTTTTTACATGAACGTTTCAAAATTGACTTTGACTTTAACAAATTCTCTGAATTTACATATCCAGGGTTAGATTATCATATGAGCTTCAAAATCAGTATTTAAATATGTTTTCCGTTTTGTAATACAGCTCACTTGTGTTTTTTGTGTTTATTTCACAAAAACTGCTTTAGAAATGGAAGATAAAACTCATAGTATGTTTGGTGCTTACTGATTTGGAAATCTATTCAACTGCAGTGTCATGTCTTGACATTTCACAAAGTTTGTAGCAAACCCATGAGGACATACCAAAAAGAAACTCACTGTTTTTAGAACTTAGAAAATCACTCTTAAAAGTGACTTCATTTCATGAAATATAATACTATCTTCAACTGCCTTGGTCCTTATGAGCCTGAATTTATTTTTGACTGAGGTAGCTACAGAAATGCGGTTCAAGCTCGTGTGGGGTTTTGTGTTTTTTGTGTGTGTGAAACTGGAACATAAGGCACACAAGGGAGAACACTCAATGTTCACAATTCTAATAGGCTCTTCTGACTAGGGTGGAGCTCTGGGAGTCCCTGAAGGCTGTTCAATCGGCTTGCATCGTCTGCATTCATCTGGGAATGCAGGCTGTCTGTAAATAGGCAGGGGGACTGCTTGAATATTTTCTTCCCCAAATGACACCTCATAAGAAGGAAAATAAAGAATGAAAGGGCCTCAGCTCGCCTCCATTTTTGAGAGCCAATGCATTTACTTACATTATCTTACTTATTCCTCACAAGGTCTCTGTGAAGTGGGTGCTATTGTTCTCCCCATTTGGTGATAAAATTTTTCTTCATAGATTCACCTGAGGCCACACCTGAAGGAAGAGATTAGAACATCATAATCTGAGCCCACTCTACCTCACCACTGTCACTTCATTTCATCAAAGGCAAACCAGTGTGTTACCATATTTCCTACAAGCGCTTTCAATTTCAGTCTCAAATACATAACTGAGAGGATTCTCGGAAGACAGCAGCATTGGAAACACTAGGAACATTGGCAGAACCTGACAGATGTAATTATTTTTGAACTCTGGAATCTCTTAAAGGCTTGCAACTTCCAAGGGAAGGCTTGGACAGTACACTGTGGTTACTTTCAGTCTATTTCATCTCTTAGCACAGTAGAAGTTACCCATCTCATTCCCCAGTCTCCTGGAAGGCATCTGTGCAGATATTCAAGAGCAGCTCACATGCAGCTTGTAGGCACCCGGATGGACAAAAAGGACCTGTTCTCCAAGTATTAGGGACCTGTGCTCTGCTGATTGCTACTTCTAATTTCAGAGGTGAAGTCTTATAAAGTGTGACTAAATACCCAGAACTGCTTTTTAAAATTCTATGTAACTCTGGCCACATTGAGACAACTACCTTAACTTGCAGCCACAGGTCTAGATGCTAGGGTGGATGAGCCACCTCAAAGCTTTTTCTTTTTTTACTTTCTTTTTCTAATACAACCCCAACCCCCCTTTTTAGCCTATTGAGGCATCACAAACCCTGACTCCATGAGACAATCTTGTGGATTCAATTTTCTGCTAACAATCACATGAGCTTGGAAATGCAACCCTGGTTAATATCATAACTGCAGTCCTGCAAGATCCCAAAGAAAAGGACCCAGCTAAGCCATGTCCAAACTTCTGATACACAGAAAAGATGAGATTTTTTTTTAAGTGTGTTGTTTTAAGCCATGTCATTTGTGGTAATACTGTTATACAGCAACAGTTAACTAATAATCTTTCCACACAGAAGAAAAAAAATCTATACGTATCTTCTCTCTTTGCAATTCTGAATGAAAAGAGCACTTCTTTCCAAATATTCCCAACAAAATTCTTCAGGCTGGATTAAATCAAGTGCCCATTGTTGAACTAATCACTTTGAACTTTGATTTACAAGGTCTGGGACATGTATCAAAGCCAAGAGGTATGACTGTTGATAAAATTGGAAGGTCACTTCCTGAAAGGAAAAGAGGAACTGTGATGTCAGAAGAAGGAATTTTTGCCAGCAAAAGGAGATTTCCACCATTGCAGAATTATATCACAAATCCTACTCTCTACTCAAAAGTGACCCAAACTAGCATGATAATTGGATGTGGCAGGTAAATCTAACTTACATTTTGTAAATAATCAAAGGTAAATATTTTAAGGATTATAATAACAGAAAAACTGAACCCCTTGAAGAGTATTCATTGACATGTGACTATGAAATATTAAAACATAATCAAAGATGAGAAAGTTTCAAATTTAAAAAATTTAAATTTTCTGGAGACTCTAATTAGATCGTTAGATCTAAGATGATGACAAAGTAGCAAAGATATTCATGTCACAGGTATTTTCTTTGGGTTTAGCTTTCTGTGTTGGTCCTAGAGCATTCACCAATGAGGATAAAGTTTCTGATTTTCCTATTTTTTATTAATAGATTGTTTTATAGTGCTTATAGCAAAAGCACAAGCTATCATTACAATCACTTTCTCATGAATTGTATCCAAAGATTTGCATTTGTGATGATTTATAACTATGGATAGATATGGTTATTTGAACCTATCCATATGTTCTTTGAAGATATTTTAAAAATTGTTTCCAGCCATCATTGGGTTTTCTTGTGAAACTAAAGAAAAATGTGTCTTTGGAGGAAGAACAAGATAAGAACTGACTGAATGCAGAATATTCAGTCTAACTATAGTATAACACTCACATCGTACCTAATTCAGAGCCCTTCAAAGCACAAGCAGCCAAGAGGCAAGAACACTCCCCAGTTCACTTATATTCCCTCTATTTCCAACCAATAACAAGAAAAAATTGGCTGGGAAATTCCCCCTTGTTATAGAAAAGCAAACCGATTTGAAAAACTTTTAGATGATATACCTCAGTGGCAAATTTTGTCTCTTCATTAAAGAACTAATGATTCTGTCCATACGGCTTCATTCATTACTTTATAAAATGTTACCTTGCCATTATGTGTAGTGGTGAACAGTGTGTTGTAGACTGTTAAAGTATAACCCCCAGAATCTGAGGACAAGCTTAGAAAATATCACTTTATCACTAAAAGGAAAGCTAGTAAGTAGATTTAATAAGCCAAATAAAATATGGAATCTAATAAATATTCTGATTAAAATATCTCTTAAGTGTCATTAAGTAACTTGATGTGATGTGAGTCCCAAGATACCATCCAAAAGACAAATAGTTACTAAGAGAGTAGATGATTTATTTCACTGGCATGAGATGAGGGCAGCATTTCATACCAAGGCTAAAAGGAAGGAGCACATGAAATAAACTTTGTTCAGTATGATTCAGGATATAAATTGTGTAACTGGTCAACATGGGTGAAAGAACACTGGAAACATAGAAGTATGTAAAAGGAAAAGAGAAAACAGTCAAATTTACCTATTCGATAAAAGTCTCAAAAAAAAGACTATAATTATAACACTAGATCTAAGATAATGATGGAGTAACCAAGATCTGCATGGCATAACTATATTCTCTGGATAGGTATGTTGCAGCAAAAGATATATCAAATACCCTTCATGACTACTATATCCCTTTGCTCTGATTATGGTCAAGCCAATTCTACTGGTCTAAGACAAGCAATCAAAAAGTAACTGAACAACGTGTATTAAGTAGAGTTTTCTGCTGATCTGAACATTCTGAGTCTCAAAATATGAGGACCTGGCCTTGAGCCTAGAGTCTCCCTGTCAAGGTACGGATATAAGAACCCACTGAGAGAGGCTGCGAATACTTTTCTCTCTTTGTCTCTACCATATGTTTCTTAATTACAAATTATGAATATGAAAGTTTAAGTGCTTTAAAAACATTTTCAACAAACTTATTCCTACAGCTCAAATATTATAGTGTTTTTTCATGCAATAGTAGTCCCAAACTGTACTAACTGGACATTTACTACAAAGAAGGCCAATTCGTATGAGTATAACAGAAGCTAATGAAAGGATATTGAAATAACAGAGCCACAGAAAAGTAACAAATTTTAAATTAACATGTTAAAATTGAGACAAGCCCTGTCATACATTCTTAGTTTTCGATGAAGACATTTAATCAACTGTTATACAGATTGCATTTTTATACCAAACTTTGCTGGAGACCAATAAATTGTCAATAAATCTCAGAATATCAATGATTCCTTCTAGCTTTGACCCTGTTTAACCTGAGCATTAATAGAACATAACTTGATATTAACTTAGCAAAGATACTTTATTTAAACCAAATTTGATTTTACCTCCTTAGCCCCATGGTCATAATGCTAATGAAAAATTGTGCTAAGAAGGTTTATGAGAAATGTGCTTGCACCTAGAAAACGACATCCAATTATAACACAGAAGTTATGTTCATCTACCTCTCCCCTAGTTAAACCATGACAGAAAAGAAAACTACATTCACATTTTTCTTATTTATTTGACGATTCACTTTTCTAATCCAATTTCTAAGCTCCAGACCTCAGAACACTTTGTTTGTAACCACAGATGGGGAGAAGTGAAATCTTTTTAAACTATAAAAACAGTCATAGAATTGGGTGAAAAAAAGTTGGTTAGCTAGAAGCCAGAAGAAGTACGGCCTGCCTGACAATATCCAAAGTCAAAGAAAATCTGATTTAAACCAACAAAAACTGGGGATCAGGAATCAAGAAATATAAGAAGTTCACAAATGCAAGTAGGAAGTTTGGCCTATGCAGCAGAGAGGACACAGTGGGAAAAGCTACTGAACTTTGAAGTAGACAATAAAAAAAATGAGTGTTTCAGTTTTTCCAAAGATTTCTTATCTGTAAAACAAACTTCAGATATGTGTTGCAGGGCAAGCTAATCTTCATGTCTCATAAATGGCAGTCATTATAAGCATCATATCAAGGATTTGCACATTGATATGCCGTCATTTTAGAGAGAATAAACTAGTGTATTTTGGGAAATCAGAAATTTTGTCTAAAATCATGCATCCATTCTAAATTTTTTTTATTTTGGGCGATTTAAAAGATGTATAATACAGAGAATTATATAACAACTTTATTACTTCCACTATTCAGAATTGGCAGCAGCTAAATACTTTTATTATGTTTACTCCAAATCTTTTGTTTATAAAAGAAATAAAAATTGCTGATGAGAAAAAAAAAAACGTGAAGGGCCCCAAAGTCAGGGGTCTGTTGGAAAGTTATTACATTTTTCTTAATCTAAGTGTCCTCACGAGTTAAACAAAAGCTGTCATATCATGAGGTATGATAGCTACCTCATAAAGACAAAATGCTGCAAAAACTAACTTGAGTAATAAACATAAAACACTTAGTTGTGTCTAGTACATAAACGGGCTGGTAGATGAGGGTTGTTAACAAAAGGATTACCCATTTTAACTAAAACCTACAAGGAGATGTAATATCTAAGTGGTTTCAGTTAACGTCTATAAAGCGATCAACTGACTTTCAGTTATGAACCAGAAAAACCTTCAGAAGCAGCTGAAGTGGGAGACTGAAGAGTTTGAAAATCAGGGTCATAGACCTGGACAGGAACCAAAAACAAACTGGAGGCACTGTCTAGGGCAGGCCCTTGTTGACGCTGAATACAGTGTTAGTTAATAATTCTGCAGAGCTAGAATGGATAAGCTTGATTCTGCCACTTTTCTATAATGTCAACATCTACAAATAGCAGGAATTTTAAAGCTCGACTTGGCCTTCTGCGTCGCTGCAGGAATGCACTTGGAGAAATACTCAAGTTGATCTAATGAGAACTTTCTATAGGCTTTTTAATTTAATTTCCTAACTCTCTACTGCTACATTTATTCTTGGGAGATACATTTATTTGCTATTCTAATGTATCCTTAAAGAAAATATCATTCAGTTAATCACATGTACATAAAGTATGAAAGAGCATTATAGAATTTCTGATAGAGTTCTGAAGTCTATAGAAAGGGCTTTGTCTCACTTATGTCTTTATAGTTTTTTTTTAAAGACTGATGCTGAGATTCAATATGTGAAAAAGTCCGATGTTCAAATATTATTACAGAACTATAAGCATGAAACCCATTCATTTTCATCACTTAGTAAATATTTATTGAGCAGCTGCTACATGTACCATTAGTGGGACATATGGAGAATTATGAGGTAGTTATAGTGTTTCTAGAGACACAAAGTACTTTTCCTATTTATGCAGCCCCTTAATTATTTCTACAAGCCACAACCAAGCTGTTGGTCTCTGCTTGCCTTATTCATTATTCGTTGATTTACTTTGTGTAGGTGATGATAAAAATAGAAAATGTCAAATTTAGTAGCACTTAAAATTATGAAAATGTCATTTAAATATGGTACTACAAGAACAAAAGAATAGTGATTGTCACATGTGGATCACAGAAGGCTTTCAGTGAAGTAGATGAAGACCAAAGAGTATGATTCTATTACAACAAACTAAAATGCAGCTCCTTAGACAGCAAGCCCCCACTGCTCACTAGTTATATCTGTTACCCAAGCCTACAGTTAACCTTTGACATGCGGAACAGAGAAAACCTTAGATTGTAACCTTCTTTTATGTATATTCATAGCACTAGCATGAATATAGATATTGCCAAATTCAATTTAACTTTCAGAGTCATACAAGTTAACATTGATTCATTTCTCAGTATTTGATAATTTAGAAATATCCTTGAGTTTCCAGCCCATGTAAACATTTACAAAGCTTTTAACGTAGTGTCCATGATAGTTTATTTGAACTACAAGGATATTAAAAAGGGATCATCAAATATTTGCATTAGCTAAATGAAATTAATCCCCTAAAGCAATTATATCCTAATTGACATCCTAATAGGTATGATAATCAGAATGTTAAAAAATAATTTCTATAGAATCAGTAAGCCAATTTTACACATGAAAAGACTATATTTTAGGGAACATTTTAGCTCCTCATAGATTGATGTATTCATATCTTTGAATCTGTCTCTCTCCATTTTCTATTTTTTTAAAAAAAGAACTAAAAGTGAAAAAAAAAATTACATGATCAAAGTCCATTTCTGCGTCGCCGGAGGGCCCACATTATAATGCTACTGAATTCTAGCCTCATCAAATTTCAGTAAGTATCATTTGACAACCCCAAACACTGTGTGCTCGGGGGCAAGCACTCTTTCACCTTGGGGTTTTTAGAGAAATGGCCTGCTTCTCTTTTCTGTGAAGCACATGTTCTCCAAAGGCAGTAAGGTGGGGGGGCACAGTAAACTGTCTAGAGGATGGCCAAGGATTATAACCAGTTTGATAGCACATATAGAAATTGTAGCATGTTTTTCAGTTATTCCAGATGCCTTTTGAAAACCATGCTTATCAAGTAGGTTATTGATAAAGCAAATGAGACCAACCTTATGGGCTGAAACTGCTCAGGCCTGCAGTACTGCACTGTTCCAGAGGTGTAGAGCAATTGAAAGATTTCTATTTTAAAAGTGCCCACATGTGTGGGAGATGTTTCTGGAGAGTGGGTAAAGAAAGAAGGAAAGGGAGAGGATAAATCAGAGGACAACCTAACAGTCATAAATTTTTCTTGTTTTCATGTTTTATTCTAATGAAAAAATGGATTTTCGTGCTTCCCGAGACAATAGACTACTATTACATTTCATGTTCCCCCAATTAGAATGCAAACATCGTAAGGGCAAGTATTCTGTACCAGTCTGATATGCTTTCAAATCCACTGGTTTATGACTTAGGTGAAGTTGCTTTAATCCATTTGTTTATGGCAAAGACCGAAAAAAAGTTGCTAAACTTATTTTGATACAAGAATGAAGGAAGCTGTGTCAGGATGTCATCATCTCATCTGCTGTGGTTGATAAGCCCTCAGAGCTCAGCTGCTGAGGGCCTCAGCTTGGAGCTTGTAAGCAAGAACGCGTGGAGAAGCAAGCAAGACAAGGGAAGGATTAGGCCATGAATACGGAGAGTTTTGAGGACTATCGGAGAGTTTCAGGTTCCCTCTGGACAAAGCTACCCTTTGCTGATCTCGCTCTCCGAAGACCTTGGGACATTAGCTCCTGCCATGATAAAGGTGACTTCTATATTGGCAGTGAGGACAAACCGTGCAGCAGCCCCCTCCCTCCCAAGGAGATCAGCCTGCCAGTCAACACAGGCGCCCTCGTTCCCTAGCAACGTGCTCCAGCAACAAGGCACTTCTATTTTTGCGCTGCAGCTGGATGTCAGCTCTCCACTGGCCAAGCTGATGCTCCCAAGAAACCAAAATTCGTAGAGAAGGTACATCTCAACTAAATCTGGACTTATTCCTTTCATGTCCCGTTGCATGGAACAATAGAGTAATTCACTTTTCATTTGTTTGGAGTATGTTATTTCTTTACTGGCTTATTAAGAGACATTACCCTGTATGCTATTGGCTTGTGAAATTCCTGCAGTGAACTTATGTTAAATATACTACTGGCAGAAACAATCTCAGACTCTGAGCATAATTTGCCCACCCCCTCCCCTAAGCACTATAGCAGGGGATTTTGACTATTTGGCTTATGCATATAGCCACAGTTCTAAGAGGAGTGCCTGGTACATAGGAGATGTTCAGTAAATATTTGTTAAATGGACAATTAAAATTTCCATCATATTTTCCATGGTTGAATATTTCCCTTCTGGCCTAACAGTAGGTATAAGAAAGACGAATCATAATATGAGTGGAATATTGTGACATGATCATGTACATAGGCATAGACTATGCCTCAATTCAGCTAGGTTTAAAAAAAAATACACATAACCTTAGTCACAAAGAGATTCAGGTTACAAACATCATTTAATACAATTATATCATCACACTAAAAGTTTTTTTAACCAACAATAGGGCAATAGTACCACTGCAGTTTTAGTTGTATATAACTAGAAGGTCATGACATTTCCTCCTCAGAACTTGAGATATCATGAATATATTCATGAATCTTGACAAATAATTTGTTTTCCTTATTTTCAATATTTTAAACTGTCTCTCTGTGATAAGCTGAAATAATGATCCCCAAGGTCATTATCCCTGGAGCCTATGAATGTTACCTTAAAAAGAGACTTTGCAGATGTGACTAAATTAAGGAACTTGAGATGCAGAGATTATCCTGGGTTATCCAGGTGGGTTTAAATATAATCAAGTGTCCTTATAAGAGGAAAACAAAGGGAGATATTCCTTATAAGAGGAACACAGAGAGAGAGAGAAGAAAAGGTAATGAGATGACCTCAGCAGAAAGACAGAGATTTGAAGACACCATGCTGCTGGCTTTGAAGATGGAGGAAGAGTCCACAAGCCAAGGAATGTGAAGAATACAGCTGCTGAAGCTGGAAAAAGCAAGGCAGAGGATTCTCCTCTAGAGCTTCCCAAGGGACCATAGCCCTCTGACGCATTGATTTAGGCCCATTGGAACTGATTTTGACTTCTGCCTTCCAGTACTGTAAGAAAATAGATTTGTATTGTTTTAATGCACCGAGGTTGAGGTAATTTGTTATAGCAGTTCTAGCAAACCAGTACAGTACCTGTCAAGATAGTTCAGGCAACTCTCATAGGGTAAATCTATGAAGAAACTTAAGAGGTCAAACATTAACCAAAAAGATTGCAAGTAGTGAATTCTTGAAATCAAAGGGCAAAACAGATTTGAACTGTATTTCCTAAAGGAACACTGGATTCACTAGATTTACTCCAGTGACAGATTTAGCATTAAATGAGTCAGAGAATAAACTGTATCTCAAAATCAGTAAGATAATTTTAATTGTTCTTGAATTAAAGTGGTGAAAAATATCCTTCAGGTCCTAAATGTTTATGTATTGAAAGACCCAATTATTCAAGAATCCTAGTATAAGTATCTAATAAGTATAGTATCTAATAATAAATAATAATATACAGTCACAAATCTTAAGATATGAGTATTGAATAGGTACAGAGTTAAAATGCATCATAAATTTAAGTCAAAATAATATTTTACTACTGTCAATATTAAACTTTGTGCAGAATTTTAGATCCAGGAAAGACATTAGTAAATGTATTCCAAATAATTATACAGGTTTCAACATATATGCCAACTCTGATTGAGATTAAGGCTGCCAAGAGTATTGTACTGAGGAAAATTGTGATACTTTTTCTTGTTTTGGAGAGAAATAATGACATTCCATGGCCAGCTGTGGGCAAGACTGATGCAATATTCTCCATGTATGTGTTGACCTAGGTCTAGTTCAACCACTTTTTTTTTTCAGATATGACTAAGACATAGAATAAGAGTTTGAAGCACAGACTAAGTCATCAAGTGAATTCACAAGGTAAGTTAGCAGCAGTGATGGAATCTTAACCTTGGTCTCCTAAAATAAATGTTTTTCTACTTAGACTTGAAAATAACTTTAGTTGGAAAATTCAGATAATTGATACTTTTATAAGAACTGTCCTGAGTTCTGAACTTATTTTCCTTTGCTCCATGGTTATGTTCCCTATATCAAGTAGAGTCATTCTACCTTACTATGAATACATTACGTTAAAAACAAGCACACTTATCCCTGTGGGCCACTAAATGGGCCACTAAATGGCAACCTTATGCTTCTGAAGTTCACCAAATGAGTGGATAAAAATGTAAAAGTATTAAATAACACCAATCAAACAACCAAAGATGATAAATACATTTTTCCTGTTAAGATTACAAATGTTTTACAACAAAGGGGAAAGAAAAGAAAAAAATATCCATACATAAGAAAGATGCTAAGAAATTTTATAAGTATCATGTTGTGTTTTTAAATTATCTAAATGTTATTATCTCTACTTTTAAGATAGATCATGGCTTTAACATGCAAAAATTATGTCCACAAAAGGGGATAGATATTCCTGGTGAAGCTAAACCTTGATATCCAGTCATATTTACTGAGCCTCTTCTTATTTATTCAAGCCAAACTAACAGTGGAAGAAGGTTTGAAAATTAAAGATTGCCTTTGTGACATAGTCACCAGCTTTTGAAAATTTGGAAATCAATGAACTTTATTAATTATTAGTGTTTTTGCTTTCCAATTAAGCAGATAATAAAAATGGGCGTGTCTGCCTCACACAACACAAGATCAATAAATGACACCCAGAGCAATTAATTCTGCCTTCACATGTTGATCTTGGCTATGAGAGACTCTGCACTCTTGTTTAAGGATATAGATGTCCTAGTTGGCCTTACGTAATGACTGATCAATGATGAATACAAAGCTCTGAATATCACAGGACAGTGATTTCTGAACAATGTGTCCTATCTTCTGTTCAGTGTACTCACTCTGAAGACAGTAAAGCTGGAGAAGAGTTTAATGTGAAAAACAAAATGGCGTAAAACAATAGGGTGTGAAAACTGAGAATGGTAAAATTGATTCCACTTTCTGTGCCAAAGTTAATGCAGCACAGAATATCCTAGACTGATCGAAGGATCTGTAAATCAATGCACTTTATTAACAGTCTCTCTTTTTCAATTCATCAGCTAATAAGTGTATCACAAGAACATACATTTTTTTCCTTTTTTTCTGCTCTAGCTCCTTCAGAGAAATTGTACACCAGGGGTCTTAAAGAGCCTCAATTATTTATACAACCAGATTTTGTACTTTCAATTTATGAACTGGTTGAACCCTAGGTTAACTTCTTAGTAATATTAAAATTGATATACATCTAAGCTAGAATTGTCTTTATTAACTCCACATCACAGCCTCATAAAAGCACTGAGCGAAGTTGAGAGTGGTATGCAGTTTTCTGGGAAATCTCCAATGCTGAGAACAGGAAGAGTGTTACCATTCAGCTGGGTTCACAGGGTAGAGGCCTGTCAGAAAGAGGAAACTACAGGAGAAAAAGGAATGGAGTTGGTACTGAGAGGAGTGTGTCAGATCTGACTCAAGCAAAACACCCACACTGGGGACGGGATATCAGGTTCCAAGCAAACTTGCATTAACAATGAATTCCTTATTTCTCCCATGCTTGAATTGTAATCTTTCCACAAGATTCTCTTCTCATTTCTTTAGTGATCTCATCCATTCCAATAACTTCAACCATCCCCCTGTCAGAGCTGCCTAAATTTATTGCACAGTGGTTCTGAATTACACAGAGATGGATCTGAATCTTGGCATGTCAACTTACTAAAATGAACCTGTTGCAATTTAACAAAACTCTCTTATCTATAAAATGGGTATAGTATTGGCTTTAATCATTTAAGTGTATTGTGACAATGAAATAGGATAGTGAATTTAAAATGTTTAACAAAATGTTGGCCAGAGTAAGTACTCAGTAAATATTGAAAACTTTAATGATAATTCCTATGCAAATTGGCTCTTATATTTCCATTTAGATCAACACACTGATTCATACCTTTATTAGTTTAAGTTTAAATGTCTACAATTGCTTTTCCTTTTTGGTAGTTTTTTTTTTTTAATCCTTCTCTATGGTCATTATTTGAACAATGGAAAATTCAGAAAGGGAAAAGAAGAAGGCATCGTTAATCTCACTATACCATTTTCTGTGAATGTTTCACATAGTTTAGTTTTTAATTATATAATCTGCCTAATTATAATATTTCCTTCACTGTTAAATAACTACATAAACATTGTTTTAATGGTTTCACGTTATCATTTCATGTAAATGTACTAGAATTTATTTAACTAATTATTATGTTTTTATTATTTAAAGACTACTGTAGGGGAATTGCTGGGGAAGGCGGCGAAAGAGTAAGACGCAGAGATCACCTTCCTCCCCACAGATACACCAGAAATACATCTACACGTGGAACAACTCCTACAGAACACCTACTGAATGCTGGCAGAAGAACTCAGACCTCGCAAAAGGCAAGAAACCCCCCCACGTACCTCGGTAGGGCAAAAGTAAAAAGAATAAACAGACACAAAAGGATAGGGACGGGACCAGCACCAGTGGGAGGGAGCTGTGAAGGAGGAAAGGTTTCCGTACATTAGGAAGCCCCTTCGCGGGCGGAGACTGCGGGTGGCGGAGGGGGAAAGCTTCGGGGCCGCGGAGGAGTGCAACCTCGGGGGTGCAGAGGGAAAAGCGAAGAGATCCCGCACGGAGGATCGGGGCCGACCGGCACTCACCAGTCCGAGAGGCTTATCTGCTCACTCACCGGGGCGGGCGGGGCTGCGAGCTGAGGCTCGGGCTTCGGTCGGAGCGCCGGGAGACGACTGGGGTTGGAGGCGTGAGCACAGCCTGAAGGGGTTAATGCGCCACGGCTGGCCGGGAGGGAGTCCGGGGAAAAGTCTGGACCTGCCGAAGAGGCGAGAGACCTTTTCTTCCCTCTTTGCTTCCTGGTGCGCGAGGAGAGGGGATTAAGAGCGTTGTTTAAAGGAGCTCCAGAGACGGGCGCGAGCCGTGGCTAAAAGCGCGGACCCCAGAGACCGGCATGGGACGCTAAGGCTGCTGCTGCCGCCACCAAGAAGCCTGTGTGCGAGCACAGGTCACTATCCACACCCCCTTCCGGGGAGCCTTGCGGCCCGCCACTGCCAGGGTCCCGGAATCCAGGAACAACTTACCCGGAAGAACGCACGGCGCGCCTCAGACTGGTGCAACGTCATGCCGACGCAGGCTCGCCCCGCCCTCCGTGCCCCTCCCTCCCCCCCAGCCTGAGTGAGCCACAGCCCACGAATCAGCGGCTCCTTTAACCCTGTCCTGTCTGAGCGAAGAACAGACGCCCTCTGGCGACCTACACGCAAAGGCGGGGCCAAATCCAAAGCTGAACACCTGGGAGCTGTGAGAACAAAGAAGAGAAAGGGAAATCTCTCCCAGCAGCCTCAGAAGCAGCGGATTAAAGCTCCACAATCAACGTGATGTACCCTGCATCTGCGGAATACATGAATAGACAACGAATCATCCCAAATTAAGGAGGTGGACTCAGAGAGGAAGATTTATGATTTTTTTCCCCATTTCCTCTTTTTGTGAGTGTGTATGTGTATGCTTCTGTGTGAGATTTTATCTGTAAAGCTTTGCTTCCACCATTTGTCCTAGGGTTCTATCCATCCGTTTTGTTTTTTTTTTTTAAATTTTTTTTGTTCTCTTAAAAATTATTTTTTTATTTTAATAACTTTACTATATTTTATCTTACTTTATTTTACTTGACTTAATCTTTCTTTCTTTTTCCTTCCCTCCTTCCTTCCTTCCTTCCTCCCTCCCTCCTTTCTTTCTTTCTTTCTTTCTACTTCTACTAATTCTTTCTTTCTACTTTATCTCCCGTTTATTCTGAGCCAAGTGGATGAAAGGCTCTTGGTGCTGCAGCCAGGAGTCACTGCTGTGCCTCTGAGGTGGGAGAGCCAACTTCAGGAAACTGGTCCACAAGAGACCTCCCAGCTCCACATAATATCAAACGGCGAAAATCTCCCAGAGATCTCCATCTCAACACCAGCACCCAGCTTCACTCAATGACCAGCAAGCTACAGTGCTGGACATCCTATGCCAAACAACTAGCAAGACAGGAACACAACCCCACCCATTAGCAGAAAGGCTGTCTAAAATCATAAAAAGCCCAGAGACACCCCAAAACACATCACCAGACATGTGCCTGCCCACCAGAAAGACAAGATCCAGCCTCATCCACCAGAACACAGGCACTAGTCCACTCCACCAGGAAGCCTACACAACCAATTGAACCAACCTTAGCCACTGGGGACAGACACAAAAAACAACGGGAACTACGAACCTGCAGCCTGCAAAAAGGAGACCCCAAACACAGTAAGATAAACAAAATGAAAAGACAAAAAAACACACAGCAGATGAAGGAGCAAGATAAAAACCCACCAGACCTAACAAATGAAGAGGAAATAGGCAGTCTACCTGAAAAAGATTTCAGAATAATGATAGTAAAGATGATCCAGAATCTTGGAAATAGAATAGACAAAATGCAAGAAACATTTAACAAGGACCTAGAAGAACTAAAGATGAAACAAACAATGATGAGCAACACAATAAATGACATTAAAAATACTCTAGATGGGATCAATAGCAGAATAACTGAGGCAGAAGAATGGATAAGTGACCTGGAAGATAAAATAGTGGAAATAACTACTGCAGAGCAGAATAAAGAAAAAAGAATGAAAAGAACTGAGGACAGTCTCAGAGACCTCTGGGACAACATTAAACGCACCAACATTCGAATTATAGGGGTTCCAGAAGAAGAAGAGAAAAAGAAAGGGACTGAGAAAATATTTGAAGAGATTATAGTTGAAAACTTCCTTAATATGGGAAAGGAAATAGTTAATCAAGTCCAGGAAGCACAGAGAGTCCCATACAGGATAAATCCGAGGAGAAATACGCCAAGACACATATTAATCAAACAGTCAAAAATTAAATACAAAGAAAACATATTAAAAGCAGCAAGGGAAAAACAACAAATAACACACAAGGGAATCCCCATAAGGTTAACAGCTGATCTTTCAGTAGAAATTCTGCAAGCCAGAAGGGACTGGCAGGACAAATTTAAATTGATGAAGGAGAAAAACCTGCAACCAAGATTACTCTACCCAGCAAGGATCTCATTCAGATTTGATGGAGAAATTAAAACCTTTACAGACAAGCAAAAGCTGAGAGAGTTCAGCACCACCAAACCAGCTTTACAACAAATGCTAAAGGAACTTCTCTAGGCAAGAAACACAAGAGAAGGAAAAGACCTACAATAACGAACCCAAAACAATTTAGAAAATGGGAACAGGAACATACATATCGATAATTACCTTAAATGTAAATGGACTAAATGCTCCCACCAAAAGACACAGATTGGTTGAATGGATACAAAAACAAGACCCATATATTTGCTGTCTACAAGAGACCCACTTCAGACCTAGAGACACATACGGTCTGAAAGTAAGGGGATGGAAAAACATATTTCATGCAAATGGAAACCAAAAGAAAGCTGCAGTAGCAATTCTCATATCAGAAAAAAATAGACTTTAAAATAAAGAATATTAGAAGAGACAAAGAAGCACATTACATAATGATCAAGGGATCGATCCAAGAGGAAGATATAACAATTGTAAATATTTATGCACCCAACATAGGAGCACCTCAATACATAAGGCAAATACTAACAGCCATAAAAGGGGAAATCGACAGTAACATTTTCATAGTAGGGGACTTTAACACCCCACTTTCACCAATGGACAGATCATCCAAAATGAAAATAAATAAGGAAACACAAGCTCTAAATGATACATTAAACAAGATGGACTTAATTGATATTTATAGGACATTCCATCCAAAAACAACAGAATACACATTCTTCTCAAGTGCTCATGGAACATTCTCCAGGATAGATCATATCTTGGGTCACAAATCAAGCCTTGGTAAATTTAAGAAAATTGAAATTGTATCAAGTATCTTTTCTGACCACAACGGTATGAGAGTAGATGTCAATTACAGGAAACGATCTGTAAGAAATACAAACACATGGAGGCTAAACTTAATAACGAAGTGATCACTGAAGAAATCAAAGATAAAATTTAAAAAATACCTAGAAACAAATGACAATGGAGACACGATGACCCAAAATCTATGGGATGCAGCAAAAGCAGTTCTAAGAGGGAAGTTTATAGCAATAAAATCCTACCTTAAGAAACAGGAAACATCTCGAATAAATAACCTAACCTTACACCGAAAGCAATTAGAGAAAGAAGAACAAAAAAACCCCAAAGTTAGCAGAAGGAAAGAAATCATAAAAACCGGATCAGAAATAAATGAAAAAGAAATGAAGGAAACAATAGCAAAGATCAATAAAACTAAAAGCTGGTTCTTTGAGAAGATAAACAAAATCGATAAACCATTAGCCAGACTCATCAAGAAAAAAAGGGAGAAGACTCAAATCAATAGAATTAGAAATGAAAAAGGAGAAGTAACAACTGACACTGCAGAAATACAAAAGATCATGAGAAGCATGGTATATGCCAATAAAATGGACAACCTGGAAGAAATGGAAAAATTCTTAGAAATGTACAACCTGCCAAGACTGAATCAGGAAGAAACAGGAAATATGAACAGACCAATCACAAGCACTGAAATTGAAACTGTGATTAAAAATCTTCCAACAAGCAAAAGCCCAAAACCAGATGGCTTCACAGGCGAATTCTATCAAACATTTAGAGAAGAGCTAACACCTATCCTTCTCAAACTCTTCCAGAATATAGCAGAGGGAGGAACACTCCCACACTCATTCTACGAGGCCACCATCACCCTGATACCAAAACCAGACAAGGATGTCACAAAGAAAGAAAACTACAGACCAATATCACTGATGAACATAGATGCAAAAATCCTCAACAAAATACTAGCAAACAGAATCCAACAGCACATTAAACGGATCATACATCATGATCAAGTGGGGTTTATTCCAGGAATGCAAGGATTCTTCAATATACGCAAATCAATCAACGTAATACACCATATTAATAAGCTGAAGGAGAAAAACCATATGATCATCTCAATAGATGCAGAGAAAGCTTTCGACAAAATTCAACACCCATTTATGATAAAAACCCTCCAGAAAGTAGGCATAGAGGGAACTTTCCTCAACATAATAAAGGCCATATATGACAAACCCACAGCCAACATCATCCTCAATGGTGAAAAATTGAAAGCATTTCCACTAAGATCAGGAACAAGACAAGGTTGCCCACTCTCACCACTCTTATTCAACATAGTTTTGGAAGTTTTAGCCATGGCAATCAGAGAAGAAAAGGAAATAAAAGGAATCCAAATCGGAAAAGAAGAAGTAAAGCTGTCACTGTTTGCAGATGACATGATACTATACACAGAGAATCCTAAAGCTGCTACCAGAAAACTCCTAGAGCTAATCAATGAATTTGGTAAAGTAGGAGGGTACAAAATTAATGCACAGAAATCTCTGGCATTCCTATACACTAATGATGAAAAATCTGAAAGTGAAATCAAGAAAACACTCCCATTTACCATTGCAACAAAAAGAATAAAATATCTAGGAATAGACCTACCTAAGGAGACAAAAGACCTGTATGCAGAAAATTATAAGACACTGATGAAAGAAATTAAAGATGATACAAATATATGGAGAGATATACCATGTTCTTGGATTGGAAGAATCAACATTGTGAAAATGACTCTACTACCCAAAGCAATCTACAGATTCAATGCAATCCCTATCAAACTACCACTGGCATTTTTTACAGAACTAGAACAAAAAATTTCACAATTTGTATGGAAACACAAAAGGCCCCGAATAGCCAAAGCAATCTTGAGAATGCAAAATGGAGCTGGAGGAATCAGGCTCCCTGACTTCAGACTATACTACAAAGCTACAGTAATCAAGACAGTATGGTACTGGCACAAAAACAGAAAGATCAATGGAACAGGATAGAAAGCCCAGAGATAAACCCACGCACATATGGTCACCTTATCTTTGAGAAAGGAGGTAGGAATGTACAATGGAGAAAGGACAGCCTCTTCAATAAGTGGTGCTGGGAATACTGGACAGGTACATGTAAAAGTATGAGATTAGATCACTCCCTAACAGCATACACAAAAATAAGCTCAAAATGGATTAAAGACCTAAATGTAAGATCAGAAACTATCAAACTCTTAGAGGAAAACATAGGCAGAACACTCTATGACATAAATCACAGCAAGATCCTTTTTGACCCACCTCCTAGGTAAATGGAAATAAAATCAAAACTAAACAAATGGGACCTAATGAAACTTCAAAGCTTTTGCACAGCAAAGGAAACCATAAACAAGACCAAAAGACAACCCTCTGAATGGGAGAAAATATTTGCAAATGAAGCAACTGATAAAGGATTAATCTCCAAAATTTATAAGCAGCTCATGCAACTCAATAACAGAAAAACAAAACCCAATCCAAAAATGGGCAGAAGATCTAAGTAGACATTTCTCCAAAGAAGATATACAGTCTGCCAACAAACACATGAAAGAATGCTCAACATCACTAATCATGAGAGAAATGCAAATCAAAACTACAATGAGATATCATCTCACACCAGTCAGAATGGTCATCATCAAAAAATCTAGAAACAATAAATGCTGGAGAGGGTTTGGAGAAAAGGGAACACTCTTGCACTGCTGGTGGGAATGTGAATTGGTACAGCCACTATGGAGAACAGTGTGGAGGTTCCTTAAAAAACTAAGAATAGAACTACCATATGACCCAGCAATCCCACTACTGGGCATATACCCTGAGAAAACCATAATTCAAAAAGAGTCATGTACCAAAATGTTCACTGCAGCTCTATTTACAATAGCCAGGAGATGGATACAACCTAAGTGTCCATCAACAGATAAATGGATAAAGAAGATGTGGCACATATATACAATGGAATATTACTCAGCCATAAAAAGAAATGAAGTTGAGCTATTTGTAATGAGGTGGATAGACCTAGAGTCTGTCATACAGAGTGAAGTAAGTCAGAAAGAGAAAGACAAATACCGTATGCTAACACATATATATGGAATTTAAGAAAAAAATGTCATGAATAACCTAGGGGTACGACAGGAATAAAGACACAGACCTACTAGAGAATGGACTTGAGGATATGGGGAGGGGGAAGGGTAAGCTGCGACAAAGCGAGAGAGAGGCATGGATATATATACACTACCAAATGTAAGGTAGACAGCTAGTGGGAAGCAGCCGCATAGCACAGGGAGATCAGCTCGGTGCCTTGTGGCTGCCTGGAGGGGTGGGATAGGGAGGGTGTGAGGGAGGGCGATGCAAGAGGGAAGAGATATGGTGACATATGTATATGTATAACGGATTCACTTTGTTATAAAGCAGAAAAAAAAAGAGTACTGTAATGATTGTATGTAAGAATTTTTCTGCTTTGGGGGTTCTGTGAAATTTTTTCTTCCCCTTAATATAAGTTCCTTGAATTGACATTTCTGAGACAAATCTAATGAGCTTATACATGATATCTCTCTTTTTTTTAAAGAAAATTCCTTTCCCAAAAGTTTGGAGCAACACCCATTCTCAGCCATCATACATTCTACTTACTCTCACATTTGCTGGGTCACACTTTTTAAAAGTCTTTGATAATTTGATAATGATGAAACTGCTTTATATTTCATATCCCTCACTTCTGTTTTCTCTTTCAACCTATCCAGCTTACCACTGCCAGGTTGGTATTCATTAATCTCTGTTCATATAAGGTTCTTTCTGCACAAAATATTCAATAACTCCCCGTCACCTTCCAATTGAAGTTCCAACTCTTTATCCTAGAATTGAGTATTTCACAGTGCAATCATAACTATTTTTCATCTTACCTTCTTATTTATCCACCTAAAATGCTAATTTCACCCTCCTTTGGGACTGACCTTTAAGGCTCATTCTGTATACTCTGATGAATCCCGTATTGATATGAACTCTCTTCAGAGCTCCAGTTCTTATATTTTTCTTAACATCGTTACTTGGATGTTTCAAAGGCACCATAACCCAGCACATTCAAAATAGAACTAACTGAAACATGTTCTTCCCACATTCTTTTTCATTTCTTAACATGCCAACACCACCCACACAGTTGCTCAGGTCAGAAAACTTCTTCATAAAATCCACCATCTAAACTACCAGCAAGCCTGTTGTCTCTGCACAATGTGTCTCAAGTCCTAGCTTGTGTCTCCATGCCCGCTGCAACCATCTAGTCCAAGCTACCTACATCCCTCTCTGGATAATGCTGCAGCCTGTTACTACATCATCCTAATTCCATGCTTTACCTTCTCCCTCTTATTCTCCTCATATTGAGTCATTTGTAGTGAGATGGATGGACCTAGAGTCTGTCATACAGAGTGAAGTAAGTCAGAAAGAGAAAACAAATACCATATGCTAACACAAATATATGGAATCTAAAAAAATGGTACTGATGAACCTAGTGGCAGGGCAGGAATAGAGACGCAAGCATAGAGAACAGACTTGTGGACACAGGGTGGGAAGAAGAGGAGGGTGGGACAAATTGAGAGAGTAGCATTGACATATATACACTACCACGTGTAAAACAGATAGCTAGTGGGAAACTGCTATATAGCACAGGGAGATCAGCTTGGTGCTTTGTGATGACCTAGAGGGGTGGGATGGAGAGGGAGGGAGGGAGGCTCAGGAAGGAGGGGATATATGTATACATATAGCTGATTCACTTTGTTGTACAGCAGAAACTAACACAACATTGTAAAGCAATTACAATCCAATAACGTTGTTAAAAAATAAAAATAAAATGTTAGCACAGTTTTATATTTGCTAACTAGCTATGAAACACATAACTAGTACAATAAATAAATACTGAAACACTACAATCAACACTACAATACTGCAATAAATAAATAAATACTACAAAAAAATGTTTAAAGAAAAGACAAGTTCTTTTCTTGTCTTTTTATTTCACTGACTCATTTTTCTATGCATGTTTTACTTGGTTCAGTTTGTGCTCTAAATAAAAATTTTATTCTGCCTCTTTTAAATTCATCATTAAACGATATTATAGCATCATTAGATTATGTCATTCCCCCAAGTAAAATCTTCAATGGCTTCCTATTGTACATGGAATAAAAATGCAACCTCTTTATCACAATTTATTAGGCCTTAAACAGTCTGGCCTCACCAATCTCTCCAGCTTCACTGTGCGCTACGTGCTACCTCATATGCTATGCACCAGGTGCATTTGCCGCCTCTCAGTCCCTCAAAAGTGTCAAGTTCTTTCTCTCTTCTCACAGCGAGACTTTTGCACATGCAATTTCTACATACAAAACCCAAGTCGGCCTCTCTTTTGTTTTTGAATTGTATGTTTGTTTTTACAATGAAAATGTGGAGGTCTGCAACCCCTATCTAATATAAGGTACTATAAGGGATTCTCAGGATTTGGGCTGATCAAGGAAAAGATATAACCACGCAGAGGCAGTAGCACACAAAAGTTTATCTGAGTGACACTCTAACAGGTTTACATTCAGGTGAGGTCTCCCATAGCAAGAGATTGTCCACAGGTTATAATGTTGAGGCGGGGGATACCATCCCGAAGAGGAGAATAAGAAAACTCTTAGGGGAGAGAGGGATCAGATAGGGACTTCAGTGTATCTACATGGATGTTGCTCAGCAACATGGTATGGAGTGTCTGGGTTAGAGAGCCCAGAAGGCAGCAGTAGTTTGGGTCTTTACAGCCTGAGAGTTTATCTACTCTATGGCTAGTAGATATTGGGCATAGTTTCTCCAGAGATGCAAATCAGGCAGGGCATAAGGCTAAAAGTCTACTAGTATGAGCTATGTTTAAAGCAATTGTATGTATAAAATTTTGAACTTGGCAGCAGAGGGCTTTTGAGCTCATCTTGCTATGAAGGAGTATCAACTTAAGGACCAATATACAAAGACCATCTTTGGTTCATTTATATAGCAGGTACTTCTTTGAAAAACTTTATTATTGCATAAAGAATTATTATTAATTCTTCCATTGATATTCTCCTGCTTTTGTGGTCATGAAGACTTGTGAGTTCAAATCAACAAAGTCTAGATTTTTTCTAAATATCTCCTAAGAAATTTTATTGGGAATTATACCATATTAAACTTCTCAGCTTTTTCTAAGTCATTTTTTTTTACTTTACAACTAGAGTCATCAGAATGAGAGATTGTGAAAATTATGATTATTAATTGTCTGCTTGGTATTAACGATTCTTCCAAAATTAGTCTCCCTAAATCTTCGCTTTTTAGAATATTTCTTATCTATCCTGACCCCAGTTTACTAAGTATCAATAACATTCCCTTACTCAGAATTTGATAGCCATCCATTAGAAAGTTTAATATATATAAGATTTTTTTATATTTCTTTATTTCTGACAAAACTTTAGACTGACAAAGAAAAAAGAGAGAAGACATGAGCAACTAAAATCAGAAATGAAAGTGGGGATAAACTATTGACCTTTCAGAAATAAAGAGGACTATGAGGGAATACTATGAACAGTTGTATGTTTAAAAAAAAAAAAGTAGATAACCTAAAAGAAATGGAAAAATTCCTGGAAACACACAAATTACCTAAGCTGATTCAAAAAGGAATGGAAAATCCCAATAGTAAACAGATTGAATCAGCAATCAAAAATCTCCCAACAAAGAAAAAGAAAAATTCAGGGCCAGGGAAAGTCTAGGACCAGATTTTACTGGTGTATTCTACCAAACATTTAATAACTAACATCAATCCTTCTCAAACTCTTTCTAAAAATACAAATTAAAAAAAGGAAGGAACACTTTCTAACTCATTCTATGAAGCCAGCTTTACCCTGATACTGCTACTGAAGACAAAGCATCAGAAGAAAAGAAAAATACAGACCAAAATCTCTTATAAAAACAGATGTAAAAATTCTGAACAAAATGCTAGCCTGCCTAATCCAGCAGCATATTAAAAAGATTATACAACTTGACCAAGTGAGAGTTACCCAAGAAATGCAAGATGTTCAACATAAGAAAATCAACCCTCATTGATCATGTCTTGTTGAATAGGATCCTATCATACTGATTTGGCTCACTTTTATCACTATTTATATGAATTATAGGCCTTGCTAAAGCAGGAGATAATATTTTTGTTTGCTTTAATCACCAGCAACAAGAATTTTATCTATCAGACAGTAGCTTCAAATTATTTGGGAAAGGAATAGTTAAGATTACAAGTAATATAATAAAGAAAAACGTGAGACTGTAAAGTTTTTTCTTCTCAAAATAGGGAAAAATAGATTCACAAAAGAAAGAAAATTAAAAGTCACATTGTACTTTTAGAAGGATGGTTTTTCTGGCACAAGTCTTATACAAGACACTGGAACCTTGGTAAATGATTAATGAGGCCCCACCACAAACGCAGTCTTCGTGGTAGAGATAGGAAAGAGGAGGAAAATTCCATGAATTTACTTTCCAAAGGATTATACTTAATCACAGTTAATAGATTCATAACATGAAACTGATCTTGTACTGAAGATTGTTGTATTAAAAACAAAATCCAAAGAGGAAGCATTAGGGCTAAGTTCTTCTTGGCTTTGATTCCATGTATAGCAGTATGGTCTCTTAAAGGCAAAAATAGAAATGGAATTAGCCTGTAACCATAGAAACTGCATGTGGCAGTTAGGGAAAATGCACTTAAGATGTAAAAACACCAAGTGAATCTACAGTGCATAACAAAAATATCTTCGTAGTTGTCAAACTGAAGTACAAGTGTGAATATTGTTCACAATAGTCTTTGACAGTAATCCTAGTTCTTAAGGTGATACCTGCTAAAAGCATAAATTTTAGTGGATAGCTCCAAAGATTAAAGGGGAAAAATTTCTTTTCCGATAATTGTAGTCTTGGAGTACACTATTATGAGATTAATGGAAAGCATATAGAATTTAATCAAGTTAAATTTCACTTAAGAATACATTACAGTCTTTAATCAATAACAAAAGAGTTTTTATTGATTATGTAACGGTCCCAGTGAAAAACTAGTGTTGTACTTTATTTTCTAGAGGAAATGAATGAGACTATTTATTCCTCAAGCCAAACTGAGACCTGAACATCATGAACATGACTAGTGATAAGAGCAGGTATTAGAAAAATTGAGGAGAGACAACTGATTCTTTAACAGGGTAAAGAATAGATCAAAATTGTGTAGAACTTGGATATTAAAAGTCATTAGTGTTTGAATTCACTACACTTTTTTATTTTGTACTTTATTAGAATAATATTTAAATCAAAATGTTCTTCTGTTTACTCTCTTACTCCCAACCAGACAGTAAACTCCATGGGAGTAGAAATCACACCTGTTCATCATTATATCCTCAGTGCCTAGCACTGAGCCTTGCATGGAATAGGCACCTCAGATATTTGCTGAAAGACTAAAAGAAGAAAAAGACTTTAGAAAAATCAAACAAAGTGGTTAGGATCAAGCGAAGAGAGATGGTAAACTAGGGAAAATGAAGGTAAGAGATGAAGCTAAATATACCAGGAAGTTATTTGAGATTCCAGTCAAGGAAGAAACACACCCACTTCCAAAGGGTGATGTCAGCTTTTCTACACCAGCACTGTTTTCACAAAATCTCTGGAGGATTTTGAAGCAGCTCTTAGGAACATGCTATGATTAAGAACACTTTTGTATATATGAAACTATCTGGAAATGTATGTGCGTGAAGCCTTCCAATTTTTTTGTATTTGTTTTGCCAAAGGAACCACAAGCCTGCAACTGCTCACAAAACAATCCCAAGTTCTAAAACCTTGCCAACAGAAATCAAATTAAAAGCTCTACAGCCCACAAGAAATTAATTCTCTCCAATGGACATGTACAAGGAACAAGTAACAACCTCTTAGAGTGTAAAGCAAGTCCAGGGGGGACAATGTACAAGGGAGTCCCACCTACCCCTGGAATACAGACTCAGAGACCATCAGATCTACCAACCAAGGCTGTTATTCCATTTCTGAAGAATGCAGAGCAGATGATTTTTGTAATTTCTGCTCAATGGGATTTGCTAATTACTGTGGAATAGTGATTAATGTCTGTTTTCGTTCTTTCCACTTCTCAATAGCAGTTTTATGGCAGCAAACCTGTTCTTAATCTGTTATTCTATGCTAGGTGTATGCTGGTTGTGGGTGAGGATCAGCAGATAACTTTTATTTTGTAGTGGGTCAGACCATGAGGATCGATATCCAGACATAATGGAAAGAATGGCAACTTATTCCTAGACTTTCAACTAGATACAGTAACGATGCCCTTTAGGATTGTTACTTGGAGAAGGGATGAGTATGCTCTGTGTGTGGGAAGAAGGGTACGTACACATTTGATCCATCGTAGTAATTTGCTTTTGAAGAGATGACTGTGTACCCCCAGTATCTGTTCTCCACTTCTTCAAAAATAGTTTTGGCTAGAATATAGCCACTCAGCTAAAGACTGTTTTCAGCCCTTACAACTAGGTATGGACATGTTTCTGTATTCTGGACAATGGAGTGTGAGTGAAAATAATATAAGCAAATGCCTGGTTCATTTCTTAAAAGGAAAGAATTTTCTGCATTTCCTTTTTCCATTCTTCCCATTGAAGGAATTCAGACACAATGGCAGGTGCTAAAGCTGCCATCTTATACTCCTGTGGGGGCTACCATATCATCAGTCTTGAACTTCTATTATTCTGGTTCTTGTTACAAAAGTTTAACCAGCATTTTGATTATTAAAGTAACAATGGACAATTCACGTAGTGTCCATAACTTTCAGTTTCTTCATATCTAAAATGGAGATACTAATTGCAGCTGTTTCTCAGGATTGTTGTGAGGATTAAACAAGGTCATGTCTTGAAAGCACTTAGTCTTTGGTACATGGTAACCGTTGGAAAAATGATAACTATTATAACAAGCTTAGCCCTACTTTAACTTAAACTCCTTCATATACAGGAATGACCACAATTGACCATGACACTCTGCCTTCTCCATACCTGGTCTGCCTCACTCATCAAGTTACACTTTAGTATTTTAAAAGCTGATTTATTTTTAGTAAAATTAATTAAAATCTATTTTGAATCTTAATTACCTGTCATTTTTATCACTCCACACACATCACTCCATTCTCAGTAAACTGTGAGAGGTAAATGACACTAGTGAAAATCTCACACAACTAAATTAGCTGTTGGACCCACATTCAAACTGTATACAAAGTAAGACAGTCTTTCCTCCTTTGTAAGCCAATTTTATTTCCAGAAAAATCTTTTAATCTATGTTTTGGGTAAATATTCAGGAATAAATTTTTTTCCTATGTAAACCAACAGTAATCATCTCACTTAACATTGCCTAGAATTTGCCCTGTGACTGACTAATTTCACTTGGAATAATGTCTTCAATGTTCACCCATGTTGTTGCATACTGCAGGATTTCCTTCTCTGTGAGGCTGAGTAGTATTTCATTGTATGTATATACCACACATTTTAATTAATTTATCTATAAACAGACATTTAGGTTGTTTCCCCAACTTAGCTATTGTACACTTAAAAATCTGTTAGGAAGGTAGAGCTTATGTCAAAAGTTCTTACCACAATAAACTTTAAAAAAAGAAAAAATTATCAAATTTACTGACTGTAATTTTTTAAAATATTATAATCTGTATTTAAGTAGCTCACCATATCGCCATACTGGGAATTTTTTCCTTCCACCTACATTCAACATTTGGTTTCAAAGTTTTGGATCTACTGAGTCCAAGAGGTTCTAAGAGCCATTATATATTTTAACAGAACGTTTCATTAATAAAAACAGATTCATTAATAAAAACAGATTAGATAGACAAGAATTAATTTGAAAGAAAGCTTCATAATGCTTCCTGATGGTAAATATCACTTAATGACTTTATGGGAAAATGTGTAACTTACTATAAACCTCAGCATGTAAACTCTGAGAAATCAACTTCAGTAACTAAGAGTGTTAAAACATTATATTGACCACTGTCACGTCAATGGATATCCAACTGGTCACTGACAAGACTGGCCATCTATGTGACAGGATGCATGATTTACCAGAATCAATGATTTTTGTCTATTCTGAGATTCTGTATTTAGCTACAAAGATTCATTTCCTCAAAAATATGGTATAAAATTGAAATGCTTATGTTGGTTCTTCTGTTTGGCTATATGTGTCTCAGTAAGTTATTTTACTGTTCAACATCTCATTTCCCTTACTTGTAAAAGGGAAATAGTAACAGTTTTTTTAACTTAAATAGATGTTGTAAAACTTAAAAATGATAATGGATATATTGTGCTCACTGCATGCTTGGAAAATAGTCCCTGCATATTCCACCTATTATCATGTTTTTTAACTTTTCATTTCAAAATAATTATAGATATGTAGGAAGTTGCAAAGAAATGTACAGGTTAGTGCCATGCATCCTTTACCCAGCATCTCTCTATATTTACATGCTGCATAATTTCAGTGCAATATTAATGCCAGGAAATTAACATTGGTACAATCCACAGAGATTATCCATGTTCTTTCAGTTATAAATGCAATCATTTGTCTGTGTGTGTATGTATTTATATGTTTGTGTGTGCAGTTCTGTGCAATTTTATCAGATGTGCAGCCTCCTGTAACTATCACCAAGCTCAACATACTGAGCTATACCATCAACACAAGGCTCCCTCATGCTACTCCTTTATAGCCATACACACCCCCTCAGCCCTCCTATCCTTAATTGCTGGCAAGGAATTATCTGTTCTCTATCTTTATGTTTTTATTTCATATTTGAATGTCATGTGAATAATAGAATAAGATAATCCCAATTATCTGTTTAAGCAACTGTTGTGTTTCCTAAAATACCATAAAAGTTCTTTGTGTTGTAAAATAACTGAAATGCTTACACTTTGATTTGGATACTCCTAATCATTTCACGAAGAGCTATTTTCCTTAACTACCAAAACCAAAAACATAAATGAAGAAAAAGTGCATGCATTAGGGGACCATTTATTTCAAGGTTTTATTTTTAGTTCCCACTATTTACAAGGTAGTATGTGTAGTCCAGGACTTCAGAGCTCAGGGCTTATAAAAGGATTTTCTGTTAAGAGTCACAGCTAGGGCTTCCCTGGTGGCGTAGTGGTTGAGAATCCGCCTGTCGATGCAGGGGACACGGGTTCGTGCCCCAGTCCGGGAGGATCACACGTGCCGCAGAGCGGCTGGGCCCGTGAGCCATGGCCGCTGAGCCTGCGCATCCGGAGCCTGTGCTCCGCAACGGGAGGGGCCACAACGGTGAGAGGCCCGCGTACCGCAAAAAAAAAAAGTCACAGCTAATGGCTCTTAATTTCCAAAGCTGAAAAAAAAATGTCTCTATGTTAAAAAAAAAAAGTCTCTATGTTAACCTCTTTCATTCCAATTCTCATTGTTCGTATTCAGAAAAAAAGAGACTAAAGAGTATTGATTTCCAACAATGTATTAAGTACTGTGCTAAGGCACCTTTTAGGCATATTTTTGGTTTACTCTTTATAATAGCTCTAAAAGAGAAGTATTACCATCCCAATTTTAAAGATCATGATCTAAGTCTCAAGGAGATTAAGTACTCATATTGTGTTTCCTTTTGATTCCTTGGTTAGCAGATTAGTATAAATCTTAATAATTGTACCATATTTCCCTTATAGTCAATAAAGTGTTAATATTCTTCTTATTAGTTTTACCTATAAAAATTTCAGCCACTACTTAAAACATGTTTAATATATTTAATAAAGTAGCTACTCATTACAGCAGGAATACTATTTGAGTCCTAGTTTCTGATTGTTTTAGATCATTAATCTCTCAACTCCTGCCACAAAATCCAGCCATTTAATGGATAAGATTGTAAGGACACACAGAAGTCAATAATACCACACTTTGACAGCTCTAACAGTTTGTTGGTTTGGTACAAATTTATAAAATCTGCAGAATCTAATGGCTCTTGCAATGACTCCTGACCACTTGTTCATTAGTCAGTACAAATATTTTATACAATTGCTCTCCCATTGCTATCAATTAAAGAGAAAGTGGTAGCAGAAGCTACATTTCATCAGGCTGTAGAAAATGGTGAGAATTGTTTGCTGCCATTTGTAATTCCCTTGAGTATGACAGGAAAGCAAGGATGAAAAGATATTAAGATTGATGAACAACAAATGATTTTAAGGAAATAATGCATCTCTGATCTCCAAAATTTCTTTGAACTGAGGAAAGGCATAATTTCTCCAATTACAAAGTCAGAGGTGAAAGTGCCTGTCTAGACACTTAGAATGGTAGGTGCTGAACTTCTGCATGCTTGGTGGAGAGTGTGTGTGTGAGCATTTAAAACAGGCTTTGCTGTGATGTATGTCATAGTGTTCTGCCTATGTTTTCCTCTAAGAGTTTTATAGTGTCTGGCCTTACATTTCGGTCTTTAATCCATTTTGAGTTTATTTTTGTGTATGGTGTTAGGGAGTGTTCTAATTTCATTCTTTTACATGTAGCTGTCCAGTTTTCCCAGAACCACTTATTGAAGAGGCTGTCTTTTCTCCACTGTATACTCTTGCCTCCTTTATCAAAGATAAGGTGACCATATGTGTGTGAGTTTATCTCTGGGCTTTCTATCCTCTTCCATTGATCAATATTTCTGTTTTTGTGCTGGTACCATACTGTCTTGATGACGGTAGCTTTGTAGTATAGTCTGGAGTCAGGGAGCCTGATTCCTCCAGCTCTTGTTTTCTTTCTCAAGATTGCTTTGGCTATTCAGGGTCTTTTGTGTTTCCATACAAATTGTGAAATTTTTTGTTCTAGTTCTGTGAAAAATGCCTCCTAGAGTAGTGGAAATAAAAACAAAAATAAACAAATGGGACCTAATGAAACTTAAAAGCTTTTGCACAGCAGAGGAAACCATAAACAAGACAAAAAGACAACCCTTAGAATGGGAGAAAATATTTGCAAATGAAGCAACTGACAAAGGATTTATCTCCAAAATACACAGCAGCTCATGCATCTCAATATCAAAAAAACAAACAACCCAATCCAAAAATGGGCAGAAGATCTAAATAGACATTTCTCCAAAGAAGATATACAGATTGCCAACAAACACATGAAAGGATGCTCAACATCACTAATCATTAAAGAAATGCAAATCAAAACTGCAATGAGGTATCACCTCACACTGGTCAGAATGGCCATCATTAAAAAATCTACAAACAATAAATGCTGGAGGGGGTGTGGAGAAAAGGGAAGCCTCTTGCACTGTTGATGAAAATGTAAATTGATACAGCCACTATGGAGAACAGTATGGAGGTTCCTTAAAAAACTAAAAATAGAATTACCATATGACCCAGCAATCCCACTACTGGACATATACCCTGAGAAAACCATAATTCAAAAAGAGTCATGTACCACAATGTTCATTGCAGCTCTATTTACAATAGCCAGGGCATGGAAGCAACCTAAGTGTCCATTGACAGATGAATGGATAGAAAAGATGTGGCACATATATACAATGGAATATTACTCAGCCATAAAAAGAAATGAAACTGAGTTATCTGTAGTGAAGTGGATGGACCTAGAGTCTGTCATACAGAGTGAAGTAAGTCAGAAAGAAAAACAAATACTGTATGCTAACACATATATATAGAATCTAAAAAAATAAAATTGTTCTGAAGAACTTAGGGGCAGGAGAGGAATAAAGATGCAGAGGTACAGAATGGACTTGAGGACATGGGGAGGGGGAAGGGTAAGCTGGGATGAAGTGAGAGAGTGGCATGGACATATATACACTACCAAATGTAAAATAAATAGCTAGTGGGAAGTAACTGCATAGCACAGGGAGATCGGCTCGGTGCTTTCCACCTAGAGGGGTGGGATAGGGAGGGTGGGAGGGAGATGCAAGAGGGAGGAAATATGGGGATATATGTTTATGTAGAGCTGATTCACTTTGTTATACAGCAGAAACTAACACACCGTTGTAAAGCAATTATAGTCCCATAAAGATGTTAAAAAATAAAATAAAATAGTGCCCAAGGCACAATACACCTACTAAAAAAAAAAAGCTATACGGATATATTGTACAAAACAGGGAATATAGCCAATATTTTATAGTAACTAAAAATGGAATATAGCCTTTTAAATTGTGACTCATACCTCAATAAAAAAATTTGGACTTAAAAAAAAATAAAACAGGCTTTGCTACTACAACGCATTTAAGGTCAAACAACCCCTAAATTGCAGAGCTAAGTGCAAATCAGTTCTGTCAAACTCCAAAGGTCTTGCTTTTGCCTTGATAACCAAGATCAGCAATGTTCATTCCCTGTCATAGCATTTCTTAGAATACCAAATAATTACCCATGATAAGAAATTTATATGTAAATAATAAAAAAGCCAATTGTTTTCTTTTTCACTGACTTAATCTTACAGTCTTTATCCTTGATACCTTTTCAATAAGTTCAGTAATTTTTGCTGTACTAGATTCTAGGTTTGTTTCTAGAAAGACAATGCACCACAAGTTTCTTGGTATGTCTTTAAACATGGTGAGTAAAGACAGAGGTTCTCTCAAGAGCCAGATAATCTAAGTTCAAACTGTGGCTCCACCATTCACTATTATGTGACCTTGGGCAAGTCAGTCCATCTTCTGACTTTTTTTTTCATCAGTAAATCAGGGGTGAGAATGATGCCCACCTCATAGGGATTCTATGTTAAGTGAAGTCAATCATCTAAAGGGTATAGTGTATTTCCTGGCCCCTAGTAAGCACTATTAAATGGGAAATATTATACTTACAGTGATGAAGGTGTACCAGACGCTCTATTAATCCCCAAAGACCTTAAAATGAATAAAATATGATCCTGACTGCAATGAACTCACTGTTTAGTATGTGTTAATTCTAAAATAGAAGTTTACACAGGGGATAGTGATTAACATAGCAGAGTTGTCAGCTAAATTTAAGGAAATTAGCAATGGGTTTCTTAAAGTGGTGGAATTTGATCTGAGTCTTAAAGGATAAATAAGAGATTAACAAGACAAGAAGATGAGTATTCTGGGAGGTAGGAACAATAGGGGCAAACGCAAAATCGTTTTCAGAGAAGTGTGGTGCAATTCTGCTCAAGAAGTCAAGTATAAGATGCAAAGATGGGATCTGAGGTTAGACAGAAAATTACGATCCTAATGTATTCTATATTAGGAGTGTGAACATTTTGATTAGAAAATTGGAGTAACTTGGTATTTAAAAAGTATATTTGTAAGAAAGAGACAAGATCCCTTGAGGGTTAGTGAAAAATTAATTACAGGAAAGAGTAACAGTGGAATTAAGAAAACTTAATGTCATGAAAATAAATAATCACAATAATTGAGCTAGAACAAATGTTTCTGAAGTTTTACATGCCCATCTTATTCTCAATTGAAAAAAACTTATCTACAGAGTGTGGCTTCTAGGAAAGTTATTAAAACAAAATCTAAATATAATGAACAAGCTGAATTAGAAAACCAGGTGGTATGGAGGAGTGATTTAGACATGTCTCAACCACCAAACATGAATTAATCTTTTTATATAGTATCATTATCGTTATTAAATAGAAAAAAGGGACAGGATGTTAAGGGTGCATTTTACAGATATAAAAGATGTATTTAAGGGCTTCCCTGGTGGCGCAGTTGTTGAGAGTCCGCTTGCCGATGCAGGGGACACGGGTTCGTGCCCCGGTCCGGGAAGATCTCATATGCCGCGGAGCGGCTGGGCGCGTGAGCCATGGCCGCTGAGCCTGCGCGTCTGGAGCCTGTGCTCCACAACGGGAGAGGCCACAACAGTGAGAGGACCACGTACCGCAAAAAAAAAAAAAAAAGTTGTATTTGAGCATTCTAGAAAGTTGCAAAGCCAAGAAAGATATAGACTGGGTTTTATCAAGATGTTTTAGGGAATTCTAAGAGGAAAGAAAATAAAATGAAAAGTTCAAGTAAAATTAGTTTTAAAAGAAAAATATTTAGTAAGGTTGTTGAAAAGATAATAAAAGTACTGTCAATGACATCTTTAAAATGACAAAATTGGTTTTCATGGATAGAATAAAATATTTGAAAGTATTTTGTCTGATTATATCTACCAGCTAAATAAAATTTATGTAGTAATTCTACTAAAATATTCTCGGTTTCCTGTAAGTTGTATTAAACTAGACACTTGTTAAGTTTTCATATTCTATCAGCATTGAAGGACTCACTCATGAGAATTTTTCAATACCTTAAGAAACTCCCTTACAGAAATATTAACCAAATAGTGTATTCTCTTAATACACACACAAAAAAATTCTCATGTACATTATTATAAATCTTTTTTAAAAAACACATAAAGCATTTTGAGGTATCAAAGATGCCAATACATTTTAAGACTACATATGTAAAATTCCTTCACTGGTCATTTTAGAAAGAATTTTCTAAAAAATAATGCATTAATAAATAAATTGCCTTAAAATATGTATCGCAGGTTCATTTACCAGTTAATTTTCACTGACACATGTATGCATTGTTTGTTTTACTCTTCTGCCAGAAATGAAAGCTAAGATATTTTGTCAAGCCTGGTCAAAAGTTTATAAAACTTAAAAGATTTTGCTTTTGAAGATGACTAAGTCTGAAAAAGAAAGAAAATATGGACAAAATGTTGTTTCACCTTTATGGAGCCAAAATGGTTCATCCTAGCCAATACATCTTATTATCAGGGAAGTGGCATAGTTTAAGTGGACATGAGCCTTCTGCCAGGATTTGACTCTGTTGTAGTTGCTACCTTGCCTACTGTCACTTCAGGTTGTATGATTTTGGGCAAATTAATTGACCTCTCTGCTTTTGTGGCTTTTTATCAAAAAAAAAAAAGAAATTAAAAAATTAGCTCAGCCAGAAAATTGTTGTAAGAATCAAATAAGTTCATATTTTAAAGCACTTATAACAGCATCAATAATAGAGTCAGCACTATATAACTGTTAGCTCTTATTATTTATAAAAAATAACTTTTTTACTTCATATTATCATTTCCTCCCACTTCTACACACATGCATGTACACACACACACACACACACATCAAGGCATTAGAGGAAGCAGGAGCAACACATGCAAAAGCAAAGAAACAAGGTGTTTTCAGACAAAATGTGGTTTGATTCTGCAAGAGAATGAAGCATAACGGGGGAAATGGTGGGAACTGGAACAAAACAAGAAATTGGGATACAAATAATGCCTGTAAGGAGAGCTATAGTTCTCAATACTCACTGACCTTGCTTCACTTCCCCAGAAAGACAACCCTAATTCACACCTTTGTTTCAAAAATAAACAAAAGCATTCATCAAGCACCCACTTGAGTGTGTGAGTCAGAAGCAAGGTGCCACAGCACATCCCATAATAAACAGAAGATGATTATAGTTTTCAAGAATTTTAATCTATCATTTAATCTATCAAAGCATGTATAAGTAATAGAACACCAGTTCTTCCAATAAAAGGCTGAATGTGATTAATGCCATAATAGGATTACAAAATTCTCTCACTATTTACCATTCAGAGGAAGAGGAAGAAAATCACATCTAAGGGGAGAGATAAGGGGGGCACTTTTAAGGAGGGAGTGGCATTGAAGGATACAAACAAAAAAAAGGTTGGATTTCAGTGTCTGGAAATGTAATTTATAACATCTTTCCATGATTTCAGTGGAATGCCACAATCTCTTTCTTTTCTTCAGCAACATAAAGCCATATAATCTATAATTATGCAATTTCCAGTAGAAATATGGTTGCGTTTGTTAACACAGTTTAGGTTGTCTTTCTCAAAATCCTCTCTAAGAGCCACCTTCAAATTAAACTAATAATTGATTGAAACATCTTCCAGCTTCCTGAAATCTGAAACCTATGCCAAATGTGGCATTAGCTGCCAGGAAGCCCTGATCTTTCTTGGGTGGGTACAACAAAGTCTTATATCCCATTAAATATTTAACCACACATTATGAAAAATTTAAGACTAAATCACTCGATGCAATTCAAAAAAACTGAAACAATATGTCAGATACATAGATTTGTATTGATAATATTTCCACAATTCTTATTATTAAAATTGCACATTATGGTGCATGAATTTAAAATGTCATCATAAATAAAAATGAAAAGCAAATGTTTATGGAAAAACTCTTCAGTTTGACTTGAATGATGTAAACTTTTCAATATAAAAGCTGCTAACCAGCAGATAAGGTCATTTTCTGGGCCAAACATACATTATTCAAGAGAATAGCACTGGCAGACCACGGTGACCTCAAGAAAGCTAGAAAGTGCAGCCTTGCATACTGCATTCCAAATGTAGGAGCAGAGAAAAAGTAGCCCTGATGCTTGATTCTAGAGAGATGTATTTTCCTTAACCTTTGATGCTCTGCTCCATATTAAGGGTTCCATTCTCTAGCAATCTCATTTTCCCCAGCTTCTTTTGCTCAGAATTTCTTCAGATAACAAGATATAGAAGATTTTAATAGCAGAGAAGAACAGTTGTGAGACTGAAACTCAGCAGGAATTTGGAGAATGCAACATCATGTGTCTTGTAGGAAAAATACAAGATTTTAAGGACAGAACTGGGTTCCATCCCAAGTCTACCATTTAAACGTAGTGAGCAACACTTGCAGGTCACTTGACCTCCCTAAGTATCACCATTAAAGTGACAAGACCTTCTCTGAGTTTTGGGGACGGTTAAATTCGTTAAAATATTTGGGGCATCTGGCTTATCACTTCAGGTACCCTAGAGACTCAGTAATGTTGGTTCTTGCATTTTCTATGGAAATCGTTAAGTATGGAAGTAATTTTTGAAAATACAAAAAATGATACAATTACCAAACTTTATGTCCCCTTTTTATTTCTCACTCTGCTTCATTGAACTTTGTTGATCCCCCATTTCCTTCTACAAAATTTCTTCTTTCTTTAAGGAATTTCTCTTCTGTTTCTCATTCTATGTCTCAATTATTTGTCTTGTCTGTTTGCTCTTCTCTTTATGGAATATCATCAAATATTAGATATGTTGGTATTCCTGAGGGTTCCACCCTTGCTCTCCTTCTTTATTTTGCTGAATGACTTAATTTGTTCATATGGATTAACTTCAACTTTTATGTCAATAGCTCTAAAATCTTAGCTCCTGTGATTCATATATTATTTGCAAACATCTAAATTGTCTTCAAGTCAGTATACGAAACCAAAGTCATTATCTTTCCTGCTAAACCCAAGCCTCTGTAGCCGTCAACCAAAGTAAACCTCGGATATTTTATTTTTTTCCACTTCTTCACCCACAATACTCAATCTATTACCATGTTCTGTTGATTCCATTTTCTAAATATCTCTTGGTTGACCTCTTACCATTCTCACTGCTACCACTCTAATTTTAACCCCCATCAGTCATCTATTAAAAAATTGTATCAATTTATCTCCAAGTATTTAATCATTTTTTTCTTTACTATCCAGTACAGAAGCCACTCACCACATGTGGCCATTGATTGAAATTTCATGGCTAGTCCAAATTCAAGTAGCTGTGAGTGCAAAACACACACACCAGATTTTGAAGACACAATACGGAGAGGAGAATATAAAATATCAATTAATAATGTTTATATTGATTGCCTATCAAAATCATAACATTTGGGACATATTGGGTTAAATAAAACATGAAAATTAATTTTATCTGTTTATTTCTACTTTAAAAAATTTAAAGAACATGTGTGACTTGCATTCTATTTTTATTAGATAGCACTGTCTTACCCACTTATCCATTTTCTTGTCAGTCATCTTTCTATGATACAAATTGGATTGTGTCATTCCTTGCTTCAATCCTCTTGAATAGGTTTTCAATATCTTTGAAGCAGGGCTGCCTCATTGTGCATTTCTGTAAAACAATGAGAATGGTGCTAATTTCAGTTGTACAACTCTACCTGTAAAACAAGCTTAAGTTCTCTCTCATGTTTTGAGAGTCCTCTCAACTTATTTCACCATCTTTATCCCACATTACACCCTGTCCCAACATTAAGTCCTGACCACTTTAGCCACACTCGACTAGTTCAATTTCCAAACAATCTATTCACTTTTATGACCTTATACCATTTAATATCCTGTTTTCAAGACTTGGAAATGCCCTTGTCTAGGCAATCACTGACTAATTTTCAAGGTGCAATTGAGAACTTAACTCTCCGGAAAGACTTTTCCTTCAAACCTCCTCCCAAAACGAACCAGTTGCTTTCTTTTGTTCTTAGTAACACGTGGCACATGACTGTATTTTGTACGTATTACTTGTAAGAATTGGTTTATATAGATGTCTCATATTGGTGTACCAAATGGTTCAGATGAGACACTATGATTTATTTGCTAAGCCCACATTTTTTTCTTCTACCTATGTTCTATTCTCCAGTAGTGTAATCCCTCTCCTTTAAAAGAAAATAAAGACTTGACTGGGCCCAGAGAAGATACTGGGAATTTTAGTTTCATTTGGAAAACTAAATTCTTTGGAAGATAGAAAAATAAGTTTAGTTTTCATCTAATAATATAAATGATGGTTCCCACTTTTTAGAAAATTATAATCTTATTGATAGAAAAATGACATGCATTGAAAATACTCTTAAAATTATCTTTAATCAAAGTGGGCATAATATTTTTAAACCACTGGCTCCCAGAATATCCTAAACTAAATGCTATGTTGGAGAGTTTCTCTCTCCCAGGGACAGCAGGAAATAATCAGTCAGAACTGCTCAACCTTGTTTCTGGCATGCTGAGACATATCTAAAAATTAGACACATTAATGAGTAAAAGACAGCCCAAACTATCTCTAGATGGTTTCCAATTGACTCAGAGTTCATGTGGCTTACAAGGAAGCAACTAATCCACCATATTTGCCTTTTAGTTTCAGACTGGAAAGATGTAGACAAGTGTTAACTTCAGCAGAGTGTCTGACTAAATGAGAATGCTTCAATCAGGACATACAGCTGTTAGTTACGTAAGGATAAGTTGCATTCTCTCACATTCCTACAGGCTTTTAGGCCCGTATCTTTCCGGTCTAGTGCTAATTTTTAAAGGGTTTATTGGGCAATGAAAATGGTCCTGCGAGACTAAATTAAACTAGACTTCTTGAACTAGGTAAATATACCTGGGAACTCTAACTGGGGTTAAGGATAATGATTTAAGTTTCCACCACGTGCAAATATATGTTTTATTGAACATAAGAAAATTTGTATTGTCAAATCTGTTATTCTATTAATTATAAAAATTAATAGCACATTTAATTAGTACTTTTTATATGTCAGGTATTATGCTAGGAATTTTATGTGTATTATTTCACATGATTATCGTCACAACTCCATGAAATATACAGATATTGATTAGAGTTCTTAGACACAAGCAGTAAAAACTACAGGTTAGGGGTGCTGACTCCTGGCAGTGGAAAATCCACGTATAACTTTAACAGTTGGCTCTCCCTATCTGCGGTTCTTCATCCATGGATTCAGCCAACCACAGACCATGTGGTACTGTGTATTTATTGCAAAAATCCACATATAAGTGAACCAGCACAGTTCAAATCCGTATTGTTCAAGGGTCAACTGTACTTTTACTTATTTAAGCAAAAAGAAACTTCATAAAAGATCTTTTTTTCCCATCCATTCTTCATTCACTCAAGGGTTGAAGTTCCAGCAGAGAGTATCTGATTGGCCAAACATAGGTCATGTAGCCTTTCCTTGGCAGTAGTAGAGGAAGGGTCTGTCTCCTTCATCTTCCTGTACTTCATATAGGAAGTACCTTTCCACCAAAACTTCACACTACTGTGGGGTGGGTAATTTCCCCAAACTGAAATCAAGGTGCTATTACAAAATATATATAAATGCTAAGTCAGAACTTACAAAGATTCACTCTAGCCCACCCACAGTGCTGCCCAGCATTCATATTTATAGCTCATACTTCCAAAAGTGCTCCCACCTGACAAAGTGAAATTATCCCCCATAAAGCTGAAAACGAGCTTATTTTCTTCCTCCCAAGCATTGACTTTGGTTTTCTAGTATCTTGCTGCTATGACTCAAAGATAACATTCTTTAAGTGTAATCAGTAAAATTACCTGATGTTTAGTCTGGGTGTACTGCACGTATATAAGAATTTGAGTTTATCACTGCTTTACTTTAGTCCATTCAGAATGGCAGCCACCCTACTCTGCAGTTCCTAAATTCTCCACGGCCTTCATAACATTGTGGAAGCTGTGTATTATCGGAGAGGCTTAGCTTCCGAGTAACACTGTATTTGTTTTCTCCACCACAGAGAACAAAGTTGCCAGATTCTCATCAAAAATGCAAATGGTAGTTTCACCACCTTATGTCCCATCTTGGTTAAATAAAGAATTAAAAATTACTCAAATTAACTTAGGGTCTTTGGCCGGCCTACATCCATGTTATGTATCAATTCATTTTTCAGTGGCTTTTATTTCTATTGAAGTATAGCTGGTATAATATCATTTTAGTTTCAGGTGTACAGTATAGTGATTCAATATTTTTACAGTTTATACTCCATTAAAAGTTATTACAAGATAATGGCTATAATTCCCTGTGCTATACAATATATTCTTGTTGCTTATCGATTTTATACATAATAGTTTGTATCTCTTAATCCCATATCCCTAACATGCTCCTCCCCTATTCCCTCCTCCCAACAGTTACTTCTAGTTTGTTTTCTATATCTGTGAGTCGGTTTCTGTTTTGCTATATACATTCATTTATATTACTTTTTAGATTCCACAGGTAAGTGATATCATACAGTATTTGTCTCTCTCTGTCAGACTTATTTCACTAAGCATAATATTCTCTAGGTCCATCTATGTTGCTGCAAATGGCTGAATTTCACTCTTTTTTATGGCTGAGTAATATTTCAGTGTGAGTGTGTGTGTGTGTGTGTGTGTATACACACACACACACACACACACACATTGTGTATACATATACCACAATTTCTTGATTTGTTCCTCTGTAGATGGACACTCTGGTTGCTTCCATATCTCGGCTATTGTCAATAGTGCTGCTGTGAACATTGGGGTGCCTGCATTTTCATATTAGTGTTTTTGTTTTTTCCAGGAGTGGGATTGCTGGGTCATATGATAGTTCTATTTTTAGTTTTTTGAGGAACCTCAATACTGTTTTCTATAGTGGCTACACCAAGTCACATTTCCACCAACAGCGTTCAAGGGTTCCCTTTTCTCCGTATCCTCGAAAACATTTGTTATTTGTAGACTTTTGATGGCAGCCATTCTGACAGGTGTGAGGTGATATCTCATTGTTATTTTGATTTTCATTTCTCTGAAAAGTAGCATTTTTGAGCATCTTTTCATGTGCCTGTTAGCCATCTGTATGTCTTCCTTGGAAAAATGTCTATTCAGGCCTGCTGCCTATGTTTTGATTGGGTTGTTTGTTTTTGTTTTTGATACTGGGTTGTATGGGTTGTTTATATATTTTGGATATTAACCTCTTGTTGACCATAGCATTTGCAAATATTTTCTCCCATTCAGTAAGTTGTCTTTCATCTTACTGATGGTTTCCTTTGTTGAGCAAAAGCATTTAAGTTTAATTAGGTCCATTTATTTATTTTTCTTTTATTTCTTTTGCCTTAGGAGATAGATCCAAAAAAATACTGCTATGATTTATGTCAAAGAGTGTTCTGCCTATGTCCTTTTCTAGGAGTTTTATGGTTTCAGGTCTTACATTTAGCTCTTTATTCTATTTTGAGTTTATTTTTGCATATGGTGCGAGGAAATGTTCTAATCTCATTCTTTTACATGTAATTGCCCAATTTTCCCAGCACCACTTATTGAAGAGACTGACTTTTTTTCCATTTATATTCTTGCCTCCTTTGTTGTAGATTACCTGACCTTAGATGAGTGTGTTTACATATGGCTCTCTATTCTGTTCCATGGATCTATGTGACTGTTTTTTGTACCAGTACCATGCTGTTCTGATTACTGTCACTTTGTAGTATAATCTGAAGTCTGGGAGGGTGATACCTCCAGCTCTGTTCTTCTTTCTCAAGATTGCTTTGGCAATTCGGGGTCTTTTGTGGTCCTATATGAATTTTAGGATTATTTGTTCTAGTTCTGTAAGAAATGTCATGGTTATTTTGATAGGGATTGCATTAAATCTGTAGATTGCTTTGGGTAGTATGGGCATTTTAATATTAATTCTTCCAATCCAAGAGGAAGGGATTTTTCCTTTTTTTGTATCATCTTCAATTTCCTTCATCAATGGTTTATAGTTTTTAAGTATAGGTTTTTCACCTCCTTGGTGAAGTTAATTCCTAGGTATTTTATTCTTTTTGATGCAATTTTAAAAGGAATTTTTTTTACTTTCTTTTTCTGATACTTCATTATTAGTGTATAGGAAAGCAGCAGATTTCTGTACATTAATCTTTTATACTGCCACTTTGTTGAATTCATTTGTTCTAGTAAGTTTTGGAGTGAAGACTTTATACTTTTTCTATATAAAGTATCATGTCATCTGCAAGTAGTGATTGTTTAACTTCTTCTCTTCCAATTTGGATGCCTTTAATTTCTTTTCTTGTCTGATTGTTAGGACTTCCAATACTGTGTTAAGCAGAAGTGATGAGAGTGGGCATCCTTGTCTTGTTCCTGAATTTAGAGGAAAGGCTTTCAGCTTTTCACCATTTAGTATGATGTTAGCTACAGGTTTTCCATAAATGACCTTTATTATGCTGAGATAGGTTCCCTCTGTACCCACTTTGATGAGAGTTTTTATCATGAATAGGTGTTGAGTTTTGTCAAGTGCTGTTTCTACTTCTACAGAGATGATTATTCATTTTTATCTTTCTTTTTGTGAATATGTTGTATCACATTGATTGATTGTGAAAGTTGAACTATCCTTGTATCCCTGAAATAAATCCAACTTGATCATGGTGTTTGATCCTTTGTATATGCTATTGCATTTGGTTTGCTAACATTTTGTTGAGGGTTTTTGCATCTATATTCATCGAGTGTATTTGCCTGTAGTTTGTTTTGTTTTGTTTTTCTGTAGTGGCTTTGGTTTTGGTATCAGGGTAATGGTGGCCTCATAGAATGAATATAAGAAGGTTCTGTCCTCTTCAATGTTGGGAATAGTTTGAAAAGTATAGGTATTAGTTCTTCTCTATAGGTTTGGTAGAATTCCCCTGTGAAGCTGTCCAGTCCTAGACTATTGTTTGCTGGGAGTTTTTTTTAATTAAAATTCAATTTCATTTCTAGTGATCAGTCTGTTCAAATTGGCTGTTTCTTCTTGATTCAGTCTTGGCAAGTTTATGTTTCTCTTGCTGCCTTTAGAATTCTCTCTATATCTTTAACTTTTGCCATTTTAACTATGATATGCCTTGGTATGTGTCTGTTTGGGTTCATCTTATTTAGGACCCTCTGTGTGTCCTATACCTGGATATCTGTTTCTTTCTTCAGGTTTGAGAAGTTTCCAACCATAGTTTCCTCAAATACATTTTTTTGTTTGTTTGTTTTTTGTTTTTTGTTTTTTCGGTACGCAGGCCTCCCACTGCTGTAGCCTCTCCCGCTGCGGAGCACAGGCTCCGGACGCGCAGGCTCAGCAGCCATGGCTCACGGGCCCAGCCGCTCCGCGGGATGTGGGATCTTCCCGGACCGGGGCACGAACCCATGTCCCCTGCATCGGCAGGCGGACTCTCAACCACTGCGCCACCAGGGAAGCCCCTCAAATACATTTTTGATCCCCTTCTCACTCTCTTCTTCTAGGACCCTATAATGCAAATATTGGCATGCATAATGTTATCCTAGAGATCTCCTAAATTGTTTTCATGTATTAAAATTTGTTTTTCTTTTTGTTGTTATAATTGAGTGACTTCCATTATTCTGTCTTCCAGATCACTTATTCATTCTTCTGTATAACTTAGTCTGCTTTTCATTCCTTCTAGTGAATTTTAAAACCTATTTCAGCTATTGAATTCTTCATTTCTGAATGGGTCTTTGTTAACGTGTTTGCTGTATACATCAATTCTTTAATTTGTTTAATATTTTTATTACCAATGTTTTGAATTTTTTCTGGTAAATTCTTTATTTCTGTTTTGTTATTCATTTTTCAGGGTTTTTCTCTGGCTCTTTCAACTGAGGGTAGTTCCCCTTCCTTTTCGTTTTTGCTTAACTTCATCCACCTCTGTGAATTTAGGTGAAACACTTACCTATTGCAGTTTTGAAGGGGTCATCTTATATGGGGGTATCCCTATACATACTGTGTGCCCAGTGCCTTCAGTGGGAGAGCTGGATGCAAGTCATGTCTTCCTCAAGTTGTGCTGACTCACACTTTGGTAGGGGGTGGACCTGGGGCTGGAGGGACTAGAGCTGGCGTTGGGTTCATGAGTGAGGTGAGACTTCCCCTCTGCTCAGTGGCCATCATCTCCCTATTGGGGGCAGGGTCTGATCCCAAGTTGCTGGAGCAGAAGCCCTGAGGGTCCAGCCCTAGCTGGTTCTGTTCCCTGTAAGTGTGTGTTTTTCCGTCTCCCCACACCAGGACCCTTGCCCCACAGCAGAGCAGTGCTGAAACAAAGAGTCCATGTGGGCTCTTGACTCTGCTCTACTACAGACAGAGGTCCAATGTGCTGCCTATTCAGGTGCCCACAGCTCTGCTCAGACACAGCATATGGAGCAAGTGCCCTTGTTCCTCACAGCCAGTCACTGCCCACAGACTCTGCTGCTCCCACCCTGTTGTGGAATCACTTCACAGGTTAGGCAGGGCCCACACGGCCTCTTGGTGTGTAGTGAGGGGTGAGCTGTGGTGAAGTGGCTTGCTGTTAGAGATCTGGACTTCTTCTGAGGCAATGCCTGAGTAAGCTGCAACAGTAGTTGTCGCTGGAACACCTGGGCTCTGCCCCAGTACAGGTCACTTCTGTGTCTTAGTCAAGTCTTTTCCCCTGTTGTGGCCACCCCAGATCCTGTGCCATGCGTGATGTGGAGTGAGTGGGGCCAGAGCATTCACTCAGCTTGGGCTGGGGTGTGCAGTGAGGCAGTTGTGAAAAACCCAGCAGCTGCTAGAGCAGACCTCTCTCGACCCTGCCTCAGTGGCAAGCCTGCACATGCATGTTCCTCATGAGTGGAGCCCAGGCTTCCCACAGCCCTTCTGTTAGTCCCAGCAGTTCTCCAACCAGCCAATGGGGCTTGTGTCCCCCGAGTAGGAACCCAGGACTGAGATGTCCAATCTGTGAATGGCTTACTCCCCAGGGAGCATGTCACCCTGTGTAATTTCTCTTTTCTTCTGAATCCCCTCCCAGGGGCAGAGGGCTGACCCACCCACTTTCTTCCCTTACTACCTGGTTACATGTGCATCTTGCAGCCATGATTGTGTAGGAGTCCATCGGCCAGTTTCCAGTTAGTTTTTAGTGAAAATTGTTCCACATGGAGATGGATTTTTGATGTATTCATAGGGGGAGGTGAGCTCCATGTCCTCTTACTCAGCCATCTTGATCCAAACCCCCTTCGGTGGCTCTTCTGATTCCACAAAAGAATAACAACAAAAACAAAATTATGGCTAAGTTTTAAAAAGATGGAGACAATCATAAATCTTCTAGAGGCTCACAAAGATAATGGAAATTGAAATAATTGACTTGAGAATGACAGGAGCTAAGATATTGTTACCAAGCAGAGAACTCTATCCCTCCTTGATTGCGATGCCTTCATAGCTATATAGGCTGCATTCAGAGGGCTTCAGAGACATCAGCTGAAAATCTGGAGCACTTAACACCTTTTTTAACATGGAACCTCTGTAGCTTGTCAGCAACTGCTTTCCACTTTGTTTCTTGGATTCTTGCTCGTCCATGAGTAGCTAAGAAGCTGACCTAGAAGTTAAATTGCAAAAGAAGTGTCAGTTTTATTTTTCTCCAATTCTGCCCTCTCTTTTTTATTGACACTTTGAATCCTGGCTGCTTTGCCCAGTTAAGCTGCAGCAAGTTTCAGAATTTAAGACTTCTAGCTTATTTTGTCTGCATCAAAAATAGGCACGTGTCTAAGAGGAAAATGGAGGCAGTTGTGAGGCTCACCTCAAAGTTCTAGCCCTTATTCTGGGACCTTAGCCCCTTAGTGCTGGCTGCCTTGGTTGTTCTCTGATGCTTCTATCAGTTGATGTTATATTTTGTCCAGGTTTCAAAGATACTGTTTTCAGGGAAACTAGTCTATAGGAAAGTACTCCATTATAACCAAAAGGTGAAAACGTTCCAGTAGCTGGGTTTATTTAGAGGTCCTTGAAAAGAAGTAAATAATTCAGACTTTCTAATTGGGTTACACTATGGATGACAGAATCTTTCACCAAGATAGCAGATATAGGAAGAAGGAAAATTTGGAAAGGAAGCATGGCGGAGGTGTTAAATAGCTAATGTTTTGGTTCCTTTTGCTGGCAGCAAGGTAAGTCACACATGTGGAGCACACACACACACACACACACACACACACACACACACACAATTTGAAGTAAACATAATGATACACTTTATGTGGACCCTTCTGTTTACGCTATGGCAAATAGAGTTTTCCACAACTAATAAATCACTTTATTTCAAATGTTGTCAGGAAAATGGAAATATTCTACTCCACCAAATTTGTGAAGGTAAGGAATTTTCGTATTACTCTGCCTCGAGTACAATTGTAGCTTCTCAGTTCTTCTAGGATGAATCTTGATGTGCCTTGGTTCAAAGTACTGGAATAGGTTATATTCTGAGAGAAAAAGTGTAAATGGCACATTCGATGGCTTATCTACATTATTTGTTCTTGACAGTCTCAGTTTAATTAAATTGATTTGGCAGAACAGAAATTCTAAAGCTCACAGAGCCTGGAAACAAAGATTTTTGAGCCTCTTTACTATTGCCTGGTTCATGATCTTGTCTTTATTTTGCTAATTAGATAATAAATTTTATATCGCTATCTTCAAAACTCAGGCTGTTTTCTCAGGTTATCTGTAGTCTTCCCAATCTAAGTATTATCTTTTTGGCCAGAACTTAAAAAAAAACAAATGAGTTTAGAAAGATTTTATGTAGTAAATTTGTCACATACTGAAGAGAGTTTGCAGAGGTCTAGGGGGCAAATATCTTTTTCAAATGGATAACTGTTCCAAAGGTCATAAGGTATACCCAGTGCCTTAAAACTAATTAGATTGAAAAGCTTGATTCAGCAAATGCAGTTTACTTACTACAAACCACATCTGACCTCCTCCAAGTTTAGAAATGATTTCCATCACTTGTGACATTAGTATGATACCTCTATAACTTTTCACTGATGTAAGAGGGCAAACACTCAACCCTGGAGATGATCTATTGTACATCTCTTTACAGTCATTAGCAAATGCATAAAATTCCTGACTGCTTTATTGTAGAATGTACTTACCTTTAAACGCACTTTTGTAAATGGGAATATTTCTCTTTCTTAATATCTAACGAGTGTACTTTCCAACCTTGGAGACAGACAACACCATTGTGACGATCACAAGCAAAGGGGATATGTTTGTTTTCTTAATTAAATTTATTTTATAATTTTAAACCAAAGTCATACAATGTATATCCTATGTGGAACCTGGAAGTTCAATTAATCCTATAGTTTACCATCAAAAGTAAATTTTTTTCAACATTATATGGATCTAATTTATCTTAAATATGTGACTAGAAGCAGATTTTAAAACGAAGGAGGTAAAATTAAGGAGAGGTGAGTAAATGGAGAAGTTTGTCTTAATGTATATGTGGTTTAGATAAACTATTTTATTTCAGCTCAAATCCCAGCATATTACATAAGCCATGGAAAAGTGTATCATATATTGGGAGAATACAAATCATGTGAGGTGGCTGGCTGGCTCACAGTGATCCCTTCTTCTCTACGAATGGCCAGGTAATTCCAGAGTGCCATCACCTGTACCCTGGAGTCCATAGATACTTGCTTGACTCAGGCCAAGTTGATTCACCAATCCTATGGGAATTTAAACTTCAGTGGACCTGAAATTGACCTAAAGTCACTGACACTGAGTCACCTGCACTCAAGGAAAAAGAAGAGGGCCCTGAAATCCTACTATTCTAGTACAAAAAGAGCTCTAAGACTCAGTTATTATCTGTTCCCTTAATTCTATTAGCTACTCCAATATACTTCCCATAAATTGCTTATTCCAAAGCCTCATATGCAACCAGTAGGAATTCAACTCTGAAACTGATACAAGTGTAGCAGGATGTTATCTCTTTTGCCTACTTTCATACATGTTATTAAAAAGCAAAAATTCAACCAAATTTGAAGATCCCATTTGGCTTTATTCAACAATTCATGAATGGGCAGGGCTTCCCTGGTGGCACAGTGGTTAAGAATCCGCCTGCCAATACAAGGGACATGGCTTCAAGCCCTGGTCTGGGAAGATCCCACATGCCGCAGAGCAACTAAGCCCATGCACCACAACTACTGAGCCTGCACTCTAAAGCCTATGAGCCACAACTACTGAGCCCACTTGCCACAGCTACTGAAGCTCACGCACCTAGAGCCCGTGCTCCACAGCAAGAGAAGCCACTGCAATGAGAAGCCCACACACCGCAACGAAGAGTAGCGCCCGCTCACTGCAACTAGAGAAAGCCTGAGCAGCAATGAAGACCCTGTGCAGCCCAAAATAAATAAATAAAAATAATAAAGTTCCCTTTAAAAAAAAACCTTCATCATTAGGCAGCATCCCATCTTGCAATTAGAAGGGTGCTCCAAGGAGCCATACAAAATAAAAGGCTTTTATAGAAAGGAGGTTGGGGAAAGGAAGTCATTAGCAAAAGAAAAAAAAAAAGATTAAGGATTATTTTTAGGTCAGGACATCTTCTTTGGCAGAGGGGTGGGGAACGGAACAGCATGGGTTTTATGCCCATTATTGCCTCTTCTTCCTCTAGGGGACAGAGAGGACCCACATAACAGATTACCTCACTGGTGCAGACCAGAAAATTCCAAGCTGGTTGATTAAGCTTACATTTCCGGTGAAGGTTGAAATTGCAATTAAGTTAGGTATAAAAAATCTCTGCTTAGTATCATGGGCTTTATCACACATGACATCATCTTGTGCCTGTGGTTTCTCTCTTTAACAATTTTTCCTTTTTGATCAGACTCTCAGCCTGAGAGATGTGATCAAAATTTAAGTCATTAGTGTCACTCTCAGCTATGGCTTTGCAGTTTTGTTGATCTTTGATGTGGTATCTGTAGGCCATGATGTTTTTGCTAAATCCCTGTGACATTCACAGGTTACGGTTCCAGGTTTATAATTCTTAAGTTGGTTACTGTTTTTGCTTCTTTTCCAATGTTCCAGTCTTAGGAAGATCTTTTCCCTGCTGGTCAGCAGCTGTGAACATGCACTTAAAGCTTTTGAGAGGATACAACACACCAGGGGATTATTATGATTATAATAAGCAGGATGTTGAGAAGAAAAAAATTGTTTTTCTACCCTTCTAGGTTCTTCTGGCTGGTCTAAGAATTAAATTGACATGAGACACTTTCATAGGAGGAAATCAAACAGAGTTTAGTAACATGTATACATGGGAGAGACTCAAGAAAACTGAGTATCTTGCCAAAATGTCAGAAGCCCTCACCTTAAATACCAACTTCAGGTAAAGACTAAAGAGGATGTTGGGGGTAGTAGTGTGGGACTTCAAAGGGGAGGACAATTCACAGGGAGATGAAAAGCAAATGTTTGGTAAACAAATGTTTGCTGGGCCATGCAGAGATGATGGGACACAGGAATTTTAACCAACATACTTTGCTAGGTTCCTCCCTGTCTACCATACCTAGTTTATGTTCTTCTATAGTTGTCTAAGGTGATAGCTCCCTTCCCTCTAACTACATCCTTTTAAACAGTTAATGGGAAGATCAAAGGTTCTTCCTGAGTCTTTTGAGCCTTGATTGTTTTCAGCTCAAAATAATCTACATGTCAAAAAGAAACGTTGTGGGGTGGCAGGCAAATTTTGCTCACCTACAGGTAATTCCCAATGTTTGGAACATCCTTCTGGTTGCTAGATGGGATGGTGCCTGATTCAAGAATCCTTGAAAAAGTAAGTTAGCTCTTCAGATTTATACAATTGATTTTTTTTTTTTAACACATACATCACTCACTCATAGACAGGCAGGATAATATAATGATGAAGGATAGAGGTTTCTGTGATCTAGTTTTGGCTCCAAAATTTATTTAACTATGTGACCTTGGGCAATACATAATTTTTCCATGTCTCAATGTCCTCATTGTAAAATAGGACAATAATTCCATATACCTAATATAATTGTTGCAATTAAATGAGCTAACTTCACTAAAGTGTTAGATTTAAACCTGGCACATAGAAAACAATATAAGAGTGTTCTGTATGATTATTTCATAGCCATGAAACAAGACGGAAGGGAGCAGGGCACAACCTTTGAAAGAACGACATAGCCATAGGACGTGACAAAAACTGGTTAGAACCAACTAGGTCCAAGACGGTGGAATATTCAACTTCCAGCGGATCTTGAGTCTCATCATATGCTCCTTGTAACACATTAGCATGCTAAATGACACACCCACCAGTGCCATGACGATTCTGAGGCTAACCATAAAAAGCCAAAGAGTGGGCAGTGGCCCAATTTCTGGAAATCTCTGCCCCTTCCCCAAAATAATTAGAATAATCCTCCCCCTCGCGAGCCTATGAAATTACCCAGCCCATAAAAACTAACCACGCCATATTTCAGCCTCTCTTCTTCTGAGATGGTCCACACTCTGTGGAGTTTCTCCCAAGGCTTCTTGACTTCTGAGATGGCCCACACTCTGTCTGTGGAGTGTGTTTCTCTCTAGATAAATCCACTTCTTACTTATCACTTTGTCTCTCACTGAAATCTTCTGTGATGAGACATCAAGAACCTGAGCTTCATTCAGTCCTGAGACCAGGTGTGTGATCTCAATTAAAAGACCGTGGGTTCAAGTCCCCATCTGAGTTACACAGTTTCAGCCACTGAGTCAT